>NC_090749.1:103414717-103509717 GCF_036898095.1 Palaemon carinicauda
GTAGTAGACCATCCTGTTAGGAGTTTTTCGAGCGTTTGAAGTTTTGCTGTACAATTATGTCATGCATGAACAAGGCTATCAGGGATGGCTCCAATGATCTGACAGCCACGTTCTCTGCAGGAACAAGGCTATCAGGGATGGCTCCAATGATCTGGCAGCTCACGTTCACTGCAGGAGTACTTAAGATGTAAGTGCGCTCAATGTGTTCATTGTCAAGACAAACTTCACGATGAAGACTACCAAATCTGTCTTGGCAGCATTAAGGAAGGCGACTGGATGGTCTCTCTCGACCTTCAGGATGCATACTTCCACATCCCGATTCATCCAAACTTTCAACTACATCTGAGGTATGTGGACGGGAAAGTAATGTACCAATGTCAAGCACTGTACTCCGACCTCATTCCTGCTCCTCTTGTTTTTACAAGGCCCTTGCAAAATGTAGCAAGCTTTCTACATTTTTTGAGGATTCTGAGCCTCCCTTTATTTTGACGCACTGGCTAATCAGGGCGTCGTCATTATATCGCTGTCTGGAGAGCTCTAATGGACATTAGACCCTAACCAAGGAGCTAGGTCTCATAGTGAACGTAGAGAAGTCGTAACTTACAGTACCCCATCCCAGACTATTCTTTATTTGGGAATGGAGATACAGTGTCTGATTTTTTCGGGCCCTTTTCGTCTCCCGCAAGAATGGAACACAGCTCTGTTAAAAGTCCTTCACTTGCAAGAGAAAAACAGTTGCTCTGTAAGAGTTTGAACTATCCTCGTGGGAACTCTTTCATCGCTGGAGTAGTTTATCTCTCTGGGGAGACTCAACCTATGCCCTTTCCAATTTCACCTAAACCATTGGAACAAGGAGAAGGGCTTAGTGAGAATCTCTTTCCCAATCTCCAACTCAGTTTAGACATGTCTGACTTGGTGGGACAGCAACATCAGACTTCGAGAAGGTCTTTCTCTTGCGATCAAGAACCCAAACCATATGTTGTTTTCAGATGCATCGGATTTGGGTTAGGGAGCTCCACTGGACAGTCTGGAAGGCTCGGGTCTTTGATCCACGGATCAGAAGGAACTCCATTTAAGGCATGTAACATCTCTCCTTTGGCAAGATTTGTGCAAGGAAAATGAATGTCTTGGCGGACGGCCTCAGCAGAAGAGGACAAGTCATCTCCATGGAGTGGACGTTGCATAAGACTGTGTGCGAGAAGCTATGGATGACATGGGGTCAACCCACCATAGATATTTTTGCGACTCTCTCTGACATAGAGGCTCTCGACTTACTGCTTTCCAGTTCCAGATCCAGAGGCAGCCCACATAGACGCTTTCCTGCTGGACTGGTCTCACCTGGACGTTTATGCCTTTCCACCTTTCAAGATCCTAGACAAGGTGCTGCAGAAGTTCACCTCTCACAAAGGGACCAGGTTGACATTGGTTGCTCCACTCTGGCCCGCGAGAGAGTGGTTCACAGAGGTACTTCAATGGCTGGTAGACGTTCCAAGGAGTCTACCTTTAAGGATGGATCTCTTACGGCAGCCCCACGTAAGGAGTCTTCATCAAAGCCTCCCCGCGCTTCGTCTGACTGCCTTCAGACTATCGAAAGACTCTCAAGATCTCGAGGATTTTCGAAGGAGGCAGCCAGAGCGATTGCGAGAGCTAGGAGAGCATCTACCATCAAGGTCTACCAGTCGAAGTGGGAAGTCTTTAGAGACTGGTGCAAGTCATCATCCATTTCCTCTTCCAGTACCTCTGTAGCCCAAATTGCAGACTTTCTCCTACATCTGAGAAATGTTCGCTCCCTCTCAGCGCCCACTATTAAGGGCTACAGGAGCATGTTGGCGTCTGTGTTCAGACATAGAGGCTTAGATCTGTCCAATAATAAAGATCTCCAAGATCTCCTTAAGTCCTTCGAGACCTCTAAGGAGCGTCGTATGGCAACTCCTGGATGGAACTTAGACGTGGTCCTAAGGTTCCTAATGTCCGACAGGTTTGAGCCATTACATTCAGCCTCCCTGAAGGATCTCACCCTCAAGACGCTTTTCTTAGTGTGCTTGGCTTCGGCTAAAAGGGTCAGTGAGATCCATGCCTTCAGTAGGAACATCGGCTTTTCTACAGATAAAGCCACATGTTCACTTCAGCTAGTTTTCTTGGCCAAAATGAACTGCCTTCTCGTCCTTGGCCTAAGTCGTTTGATATACCTTGCCTGTCAGAGATCGTAGGCAACGAGCTTGAAAGAGTACTGTGTCCAGTCAGAGCTCTTAAGTTTTATTTAGCTCGTACAAAATCCTTACGAGGTGGATCTAAGGCCTTGTGGTGCTCAGTTAAGAAGCCATCATTGCCTATGTCTAAAAATGCTTTATCGTATTTTATTAGATTTTTAATCCGAGAGGCTCATTCTCATTTGAGTGAAAAAGATCGTTGCTTGCTTAAGGTCAAGACGCACGAAGTAAGAGCTATAGCAACTTCCGTGGCCTTTAAGCAAAACAGATCTCTACGAAGTATTATGGACGCGACCTTTTGGAGGAGCAAGTCGGTGTTCGCTTCATTTTACTTAAAAGATGTCCAGACTCTTTATGAGGACTGCTACACACTGGGTCCATTCGTTGCAACGAGTGCAGTAGTGGGTTAGGGTTCTACCACTACATTCCCTTAATTCCAATATCCTTTTAATCTTCTCTTGAAATGTTTTTAATTGGGTTGTACGGAAGGC
The DNA here is from genome assembly GCF_036898095.1 of Palaemon carinicauda. Taxonomy (NCBI): domain Eukaryota; kingdom Metazoa; phylum Arthropoda; class Malacostraca; order Decapoda; family Palaemonidae; genus Palaemon; species Palaemon carinicauda. The sequence goes on from NC_090749.1 coordinate 103,417,419, forward strand.
TAAGAAGCCTTTCGCATCCTTTTTGATTTGGCGGGTGGTCAAATGTCATTTCTTGAGAGCGCCCAGATTAAGGGTTTTGATGAGGTCCTGTTGTATGGGTTGTCGCCCTGGATACTTCAGCTCCTGGGAGTCTTTCAGCATCCTGAGAGGATGGCTGGGCTTCGTGAGGAAAGCGGACTAACAAGGCAGAGTAATCGTCAGAGTCAGCTTCCTTACCAGGTACCTATATTTATTTGGGTTTTGTTATGATATAACTGTCAAAAACTCTAAGCATATACGCCTATATTGTATTAATACTGGTCTCTACCCACCACCATGGGTGTGAATCAGCTATTATATATTCACCGGCTAAGTTTAATATTTAAAAATGATATTTTGATTATAAAATAAATTTTTGAATATACTTACCCGGTGAATATATAAATTTTAGGCCCTCCCTTCCTCCCCGATAGAGAACCAGCGGAATGAGAAGAACTGAGGCTGTTTACATGTATATGCGGTATCTGGCCGATAGTCGGCGCTGGTGGGCACACCCGCAACCTTCATGGCGATCGCTCGCGAGTTTTTGGAATCTGTCGAGCCGTCGGAGACGTCAGCTATTATATATTCACCGGGTAAGTATATTCAAAAATTTATTTTCTGGGCTCAAACCTGTGCCGCCCAGTGAATAAGCTCCATTTAGCACTTATTCTTAGGTAATTTACTGCTAAATATACCAGAGAAAAAATGTAAAGGAGTGCTAGGTTAACTAGCTCGCTCACCTATTGGTGTCGGTATAAAATTGGGCGTATATTCCAGAGGTCCCGCACTATTTAGATTAATCCACGACAGAGAACCCCAATAGAGGAGAGCCGTTCAACCTCACTCGGTACTACTACAATGCATCCGCTCAGAACTCAACTCCTTTTAGCACGACGAGTAAAGTAACCCGCATTTTTCTGGTGCTCTCGAATTTTGGATATTTTCTAGTGAATTATGGCTTCTTCGTCGGTTTCCCAGGAGACACCGTCTAAGTTAAGTACCAAGCTGGGTTTTACTGTGTTTTGAGCAACCTAGATCGTTTAATATTTATATTATAGGAGTTTATTCTCTTCGTTCATACCGATCTTGCTTGATTTCACTACAGTTGGTACTCCTGTTTTTGAGAGCTTTTAATTTTCACTTGCGGTGTTACTATGTGTATTATTTTTATTATCAAATATTATTTGTTATTGTGAATATTCATTATTTAGCGTTTAGAATCCTCGTGGTTCAATTTTTGGGCCGATATCATTTACGTATCGCTATGGCTGCCGACCGTGCTAAGGCGGCAATGTTATTTTTAGCCATCAGGTGTGTCTTTTGTGATTTAATTATTTTTGTTGCATGCCTTGCCCAAAAATTTTCTATGTGTTTATTCATATATTTAACGCTATTATTATTATTATAATGAATATTTGTGCCATTACTCCGTTTGATCTGTCTGGTTGGGGATCGTCAGTTGGTAGCCCTGCTGCCTCGTATCACGTGATCCTCCCCCACGCTCCCCCTCTAGCTAGGTGGGAGGCTAGGCTTCTCCCCCCTCCACTAAGGGACCGTTGCCTTCCCTCCTTTTAGAGGGGGTAGTTAAGTGTTTATGGACTTTGTCCTCCGGGTGGCCCGGCGGTTTCGTCTCTGTCTAGTCTGGTTGGCCACCGGTCAACAGAGTTGGATCCCGGTGCACCCTATTTTATATTCATTTTTCATTCTGGCTTATGTTATACGAAACCCTCCGGGTTCGATTGGCAGTTCTTAGTTACAGTTCCGCCCCCCTATTATTTTATAACATTTCCTATGATGATTATATATGACAGATCACTACCCCGGAGTCCCTAAAGGAATTGGTATTGAATATACCTTTATTTCCCGGCCCGGGGTCTACCCCACCCCGGGAAATCAGACACTATGTGTCTTAATTCCTTGTTATTGCATCCTTTTTTTATGCTCCCGGCTTGACCGGAATGGATGGCTATACTTTAGTTTCAAGTTAGACTTATGTTTAGGCCCGGGACCTCCGGTCCCGCCCCTATGTAAGAATATTACAGTTAAGCTCTAACCTTGCGTTAGACCTATGTTAGGCCCGGGTCCTCCGGACCCGCCCCTATTAAAAAAAAAAAAAAAAATAATAATAATAAGTACAGTTAAGCTCTAATCTTGTGTTAGACCTATGTTAGGCCCGGGTCCTCCGGACCCGCCCCTACTTGAAAGAATAGTACAGTTAAGCTCTATTCTTGTGTTAGACCTATGTTAGGCCACTTAAAGAATAGGACAGTTAAGCTCTAATCTTGTGTTAGACCTATGTTAGGCACGGGTCCTCCGGACCCGCCCCTACTTAAAAGAATAGTACAGTTAAGCTCTATTCTTGTGTTAGACCTATGTTAGGCCCGGGTCCTCCGGACCCGCCCCTACTTGAAAGAATAGTACAGTTAAGCTCTATTCTTGTGTTAGACCTATGTTAGGCCACTTAAAGAATAGTACAGTTAAGCTCTAATCTTGTGTTAGACCTATGTTAGGCACGGGTCCTCCGGACCCGCCCCTACTTAAAAGAATAGTACAGTTAAGCTCTATTCTTGTGTTAGACCTATGTTAGGCCCGGGTCCTCCGGACCCGCCCCTACTTAAAGAATAGTACAGTTAAGCTCTAATCTTGTGTTAGACCTATGTTAGGCCACTTAAAGAATAGTACAGTTAAGCTCTAATCTTGTGTTAGACCTATGTTAGGCCACTTAAAGAATAGTACAGTTAAGCTCTAATCTTGTGTTAGACCTATGTTAGGCACGGGTCCTCCGGACCCGCCCCTACTTAAAGAATAGTACAGTTAAGCTCTAATCTTGTGTTAGACCTATGTTAGGCCACTTAAAGAATAGTACAGTTAAGCTCTAATCTTGTGTTAGACCTATGTTAGGCCACTTAAAGAATAGTACAGTTAAGCTCTAATCTTGTGTTAGACCTATGTTAGGCCACTTAAAGAATAGTACAGTTAAGCTCTAATCTTGTGTTAGACCTATGTTAGGCACGGGTCCTCCGGACCCGCCCCTACTTAAAGAATAGTACAGTTAAGCTCTAATCTTGTGTTAGACCTATGTTAGGCCACTTAAAGAATAGTACAGTTAAGCTCTAATCTTGTGTTAGACCTATGTTAGGCCACTTAAAGAATAGTACAGTTAAGCTCTAATCTTGTGTTAGACCTATGTTAGGCCCGGGTCCTCCGGACCCGCCCCTACTTAAAGAATAGTACAGTTAAGCTCTAATCTTGTGTTAGACCTATGTTAGGCACGGGTCCTCCGGACCCGCCCCTACTTAAAGAATAGTACAGTTAAGCTCTAATCTTGTGTTAGACCTATGTTAGGCCCGGGTCCTCCAGACCCGCCCCTACTTAAGAGAATTACAGTTTCTCATATACTATTCTTTTTACAGATGGTGCATTGTCTGACGCCGGCCTGTGCAGCTGTTCTGCACCAGCCTTGTGGCCACTCCGTCTGCCGATCTCACGCCCCTTGTGGGGTTCAACTGGAAGACGTTGTGGTATGGCACCCGGATAACTGTGTGATTTGCTTCGACCTCATCACTACCCTTGGATCTGACTCGGTGAGTCCCGTTGGCTATATTGCCTTCTTATTTTATTTACTATTAGTAAGATATCTATGGTCTTGAAGGACCATTGGGAGTCTCCCTTTTATAATTCCCACTATTATTTCAGGCATCCCCGGAGCAAAAGTCTGCGGCTCGGGCCACACTGAAGGTGTGGGTTGGTGGGTTTGCCCGGAATGTGAAGTCTAAGCGGCCGTACGTCCTATCTGAGGACTACTGCACCATGGTTTACCCCAACGCCAAGTCTTCAGCTGCTGTGGCTAGGCATGTGGCAGCTCCCATCATTGCCCACATTGATACCACTATAACGGGTCTCATCGACCCAGAGCAAGATCCATCGGACGCCCCCGGAGGTCTGGAGGACAATGTTGCCTCCATGAACCTGGACGTCGAACCAATGTTGCTAGACGAGCCGGATACAGGTAGGGTGGTAAGTGAGGCAGGTGTGTCCGGCGCTGAGATTCCTATCCTCAGCCCCGCTCTTTCTTCTTCTTCTGATCGCTCTTCCTTTCTTGGATTTTCTGGGGACCGTGATTCGTCTCAACGTTCATACCCGGTTCCCCCTAAGGATAAGTCTACTTCAAGGACCTTACCCAAAGCTCGCAAGCCTCACAAGACTTCTCATGGCTCTAAACATGGTACGAACCCGTCTTCAAAGACCTCTGGTTCCTCCTCCAAGTCTCACGACCCGGGAGTTCCTTCCGCCCCTCCTGCTGCTAGCCCGGGCCTTTCCGAATCAGCTATGCTTCGCATCGTGTCGGAGATGCAGGCAAAGTTGGTTTCGGAGATGCAGTCGAGGATGGACACGATGTTCTCTAACTTCGGTCAGAGAATTGGGGCTTTAGAGCAAGGAGCTCCGGAGAGAGTCCAAAGCTCTCTCATACCGGATGCCTCTAAGCTCCCGCCGTTTGCCAAGAACAACCCCTGGCGGATGGCTCTTCATTCCCCGTTCTCAGACGGAATGTTGACTCTGGAGGGCCTTGGCACTCGTCCTCTAGAGGACTTTGAATTCTTTCCTCCGGGTCTGGCATTTCCATTTCATGGTTATGCCAGACTTACCGAGGAAGCTTTAGTCCGATTAGACAAGGTCCCCAAAGAGACGGTCATCTTCCCGAAGGAGCAAGCCCAATCTGTTTGGGCCAGATTTTTGAATGACATCGGCTGCACTAACACCATGCTGACGCCTTATAAAAGCTCCTTTACGATGTTCTTAATGGACAAGAACACCTTGACTCCATGCGTCAATAAGGTGGCAGAGCTTGCCTTTCAATATGCTCTGGAGGAGAAGCCCTTGCCTCCCATCCGAGAGGTGGATCCAATCTCCCTCCTTCTTCCCTCAGGTATTGAGTGTTGGGACAACGTCCATACCACCTTTACCTCCGGCAAGCTTGCAGCAGACTGTGCCTCAGTCTTGTTTAGTGAGAAGCTTCCCCGTCTCCCGGAATCCCTCATTAAACAGGAATATGATTCCCGCCTACGTGTGGGCCGTACTCTAAACCTGGCCACATCCACGGAGTCGATAGCCTTGACTTACGATACGGAGAGTATTTTTAAGTCTCTCAACAAGGATACGTTACAGTCTTTATATTATGACTTGTATGACTTCGCTACTGCTAAACGCAGATGTCGCAAGCATGTTCTAGCTGAGGCGACGATTAGGCATGAACCTAATAAACTCATCCGGTCCTCCTGTTGGGGTTCAAATCTCTTCCCCGAGGATCTCGTAGAGGAAGTCTTGGCGGAGGCCACTAGGGTTAATCAGAGCCTTAAAGCCCGTTGGGGTTTGACCCCTAAACGCAAGTATGACCCCGCAAATTATCAAGCCCGGGGTAGGAAGAAGCTTAGACCATATACCTCCACCCAGTTCAGGCAACAACAGAGTGCTTCATCCAACTTCCGGTTGCCTCTTCCTCCATCTTCTGTTGTCCCTGCACAGCCTTCCACCTCTCGGGCTCCTTCGGATGACTATGTCACCGTTCTGCTACCTAAGAGCCAGCTTTCTGGTGCCTCCGCCACTTCCCCTGCCTTTAACCAGTCCTACGAGGCTCATAGCTCTTCCCAGAGTTATGGTAGAGGTAGAGGCTACCACCGTGGCTCTAACCAGAACAAAGGCAGGGGAAGAGCCTTACGCAGAGGAAAGAACTTCCGAGGCGGACGTGGAGGCAACTCCTTAAACCAATACTGAGGTGCAGCAGGTAGGGGGGAGGCTCTATGCCTTCCGCAACAAATGGAGGTTCAGTCCCTGGGCGTTCAGTATCATCTCCAAGGGACTAGGGTGGAGTTGGATTCAAGGACCTCCTCCTCCGAACAAATTTCGTCAACATTCCACTCCGGACCTGGTCGAATTTGTCCAGGATCTTTTACAAAAGAACGCCATACAAGAAACGAAACATCTGAAGTTTCAAGGTCGGCTGTTCAGTGTCCCGAAGAAGGATTCAGACAAGAGAAGAGTGATTCTAGATCTATCCCTTCTCAACTTGTCCATTCAATGCGACAAATTTCGAATGCTTACCGTCTCGCAGGTGCGGACCTTACTTCCCCGTGGGGCCGTCACCACCTCTATCGATCTTACAGACGCCTACTATCACGTCCCGATAGCGAGACACTTCCGTCCGTACCTAGGCTTTCGCTTAGGGGACAAAAGTTACTCCTTCAAGGTGATGTCTTTCGGGCTCAACATTGCCCCAAGGATCTTCACAAAGCTAGCAGAAGTCGCTGTTCAGGAACTCAGGAATCAAGGGATTCAAGTAGTAGCCTATCTGGACGACTGGCTCATTTGGTCAGACACCTCCCAAAATTGCCTAAAAGCCACTCACAAAGTCATCCATTATCTTCAATCTCTAGGCTTCCAGATCAACTTCAAGAAGTCCCGTCTTCTTCCAAAATCGAAGTTCCAATGGCTCGGCCTGCAATGGGATCTTATATCTCATACTCTGTGTCTTCCCAGACCCAAGAGGTTAGAGATTGCAAGGAACACCAAACGCTTTCTCAAAGACAAAGTAAGTTCCAGACGACTCCAAGAGAAGATTCTGGGGTCCCTTCAGTTTGCCTCAGTGACGGATCTTCTTCTGAAGGCAAAATTGAAAGATATCAATCGTGTCTGGCGTTCGAGGGCGAACCGGAAGCTCCGGGACAGGAAAGTCCGCCTTCCTCCCATTCTACGGGAAAGACTTCTTCCTTGGACAAGAGCAAACAGTCTGTCAAAGTCAGTTCCCCTTCGATTTCCGCCTCCGGAATTAATCATTCACACAGACGCATCCTTATCAGGTTGGGGCGGCTATTCTCAGCTCAAGAAAGTTCAAGGTCTTTGGACTCCCTTGTTCCGCCATTTTCACATCAATGTGCTAGAGGCCATGGCAGTTCTTCTAACCCTGAAACGTCTCGCTCTTCCCAAGAAACAACACCTTCGTCTGGTCCTCGACAGCGAAGTGGTGGTCCGCTGCCTCAACAGAGGCGGGTCAAAGTCAGGGCCTCTGAACCATGTTCTAGTAGCCATATTCTCCCTAGCAGCCTCGAACCGTTGGCATCTTTCAGCTGTCCACCTGGCGGGAGTCCGGAATGTAGTGGCAGACGCCCTGTCCCGGACCTCCCCTCTAGAATCGGAATGGTCACTCGATCTAAAGTCATTTCGGTGGATTCTCTCTCAGGTTCCCGGTCTCCAAGTGGACCTCTTCGCCACGGAATCCAACCACAAATTGAGAGTATATGTGGCTCCCAATCTAGACCCTCAGGCTTACGCCACAGACGCCATGTCACAGAATTGGGACAACTGGGAAAAGATTTATCTTTTTCCCCCGGTGAATCTTTTGCTGAAAGTTCTAGACAAACTGAGATCCTTCAAGGGACAAGTAGCCTTGGTCGCACCCAACTGGCCCAAGAGCAACTGGTATCCTCTCCTGCGGGAGTTGAGATTATACCCTCACCCGATACCCAATCCGGTTCTGTCTCAGATAGTACAAACACGCGTTGTGTACGCTTTCTCAAACATTCAGAGCGCCCTAACTTTATGGACTTTATGAAGTTTGCGGCTATGCATGGTGCCAATATTGATCCTCAAAACACCTTGTTCCTAGAATCGGATAAACGGGATTCCACCATCCGTCAGTATGACTCTGCAGTTAAAAAGTTGGCAAAATTTTTAATAGACTCAGACGTGAACTGTATGAACTTGAACCTTACAGTCACTTTCTTTAGATCTTTATTAGAATCAGGTCTGGCAGCCAATACTATCACCACTATTAAATCGGCTCTGAAAAAGATCTTCCTAGTGGGTTTTAACATAGACTTAACCGACTCTTTGTTAGCTTCAATTCCGAAAGCTTGTGCCAGACTGAAACCGGTTACTCGTCCTACCCCGGTGACCTGGTTCCTTAATGACGTACTCAAATTGGCTTCTGATACCATTAACAGTTCTTGTGATTACATGCCCCTTCTCAGGAAAACACTTTTCCTAGTGAGCTTGGCTTCCGGGGCAAGAATTTCTGAATTGGCAGCCTTGTCGAGAGACCCGGGTCATATTGACTTTCTGCCTTCAGGAGAGGTCCTTCTTTCTCCTAACAAATTCTTTTTGGCTAAGAATGAAGACCCTCAAAACAGATGGACCTCCTGGAAAATTGTTCCCCTCACGCAAGATCCGTCGCTGTGCCCTGTCACTACTCTTAGGTCTTATCTATCCCGGACCTCCTCTAACTCCTCGGGGCCTCTATTCGTTAGAGAACAAGGCGGTACCATTACTATTAAAGGGATCAGGCAACAAATTTTGTATTTTATTAAACAAGCTAACCCTGACTCTTTTCCTCTTGCACATGATATCAGGGCGGTTGCCACCTCGGTGAACTTCTTTCACCACATGAATTTTACAGACCTTTCCAGGTATACAGGGTGGAAATCACCGTCAGTGTTCAAGAAACACTACCTTAAACATTTGGAAGCCCTAAAATTTTCTACAGTAGCCGCAGGGAGCGTAGTTACTCACGAGTAACTCACAGGTTAATGCCTTGACTCTTTATCTCTCCCTCTTACCTGCCTCATTTATACCCTATTGTATTCGTTGGTCTCGCACCTGAATACTGTTATTATATTTGTTAATTTTATGCTCCTGAGTATCTGTATATATTATCACTCACGGCATTATTATACCTACCTTATTGGATTTATGTTCATATTTAAGATACCCTTATAATTGTTTTTTGGTACTCATCTCTGATTAAAGCATCCTGTATTTCTCTTACGCTTATGTTTTTTCCTTTATTTTGCAAGTTTGGTGACATTTTTCTCTTGTATAGATTCACTGGGCGGCACAGGTTCGAGCCCAGAAAAGGGATTTTGACGTAGGAAAAATCTATTTCTGGGCGAAGGACCTGTGCCGCCCAGTGAACCCTCCCAGCTCCTCTCCCTTGGAGTCCCCAAACTTTGGGTGCTAAGGAGTTGGGTTCTGAGCGGATGCATTGTAGTAGTACCGAGTGAGGTTGAACGGCTCTCCTCTATTGGGGTTCTCTGTCGTGGATTAATCTAAATAGTGCGGGACCTCTGGAATATACGCCCAATTTTATACCGACACCAATAGGTGAGCGAGCTAGTTAACCTAGCACTCCTTTACATTTTTTCTCTGGTATATTTAGCAGTAAATTACCTAAGAATAAGTGCTAAATGGAGCTTATTCACTGGGCGGCACAGGTCCTTCGCCCAGAAATAGATTTTTCCTACGTCAAAATCCCTTTTATAATCAAAATATCATTTTTTCATAATTTATATATGACTTTTCTGTTTTAATGTTGTTACTGATCTTGACATATCTTATTATGGTTTTTTGTTATATCTCACTTTATAGTTTATTCAACACTTTTCTATTCTTTTTCCTTTCCCTGTTGGAGCCCCTGCTTTAACAAGGAAAGTTGTGGTTAGGCTAATAATAATTGAAAAGCTATAAGTACTTTAACGATAGTAAGTTTTGAAGCTACTGGACATGAATTTATAGAATTTGAGCTGTCTTATTACCTTGAGGGGATGTGAGTGAGTGAGAGAGGGACATGTTCTCAGCGCTGGCCAGTCATTAATCCGTACCTCTTTAAAAGCTAGTGATGACTAATATCCTTAAGCCTTTTTAAATTTCTGTCTGCCGTTGATTATTGTAACTAACCCCAAAGAGTACTTTATTCATGTACGTATTTTTCCTTACAGGAAATGAATCGTGTTTCTGGCTTGTCACCACAAACAATTTTTCCTTGACGCTGCTGGAACTTTGGAGCAGTAACATCCTCTGTCTCTGGCATCAGGATTCCTGGATGGTCCAGCCAGATTGATTCATCTCGGCCATATCTAATTAGTTCTTAATTTAGTGTGATTCATTTTACATCTGGAAAATGGAAAACCATTTTACAAGTCTTAGCATTTACGCAGCGATGGTGTCAGACCAGTCAGGATTATAGATGTTTTCCCAATCTTGAGATTCTGTAGAGTTCAGTGTCCCTATTCACAGGTCTATTTATAGATTGATGATATTTTAATACAATTCGGTACATTTTGACTTTGGAAATAATGTCTGCCTGGGTAAATTTGCGGTAGGTTAAACAACTGAACTCCAGTGAGGCTGTAACTAAGGCTGCTGTATCAGGTTCATATCAGCTTCCCCAGGAAGGCTTCAATTCTCTGCGGATGAAACAATAGTTATCATTTCCCAAATATAAGTCAGATGAAAAGAACTATAGTATTAAGTTTATAATGTGAAAGAATGTGATATCCATTAACCATACTATAAAGTTATTAGGCCAAGTATGGAGGTCTGTTGTAGAATTTTTAAAAAATCCATTGGTAGAAGAAATTGGCCCTTACAACTTGAGGCATAGATGATTCAACTCAATTTCTCTTGTTTAAATATATTTCTCAGCTGGATTTAATAGAATTCATTGAATGAAAAAGTTAATATTTCTTTGCCAACAAAACTCAAGTTTACAAATCAGACCTTTTGTCTTTTAAATCTGTTAAAGTAATTCCCCTTCTGACGTTTTCAATCACTCTGGGAGTGACACAGAAGTCCTTCATTAAGTTTTGACTTTGGAAATCTCCTGCAAAATTAAAAGAAGTTTAATATTTTGTTATAAACAGTATTCATTTTGGAATATGTGATCTAAGCCATTGGTAGCGTTGAGGAAATTGATTTTGAGAAATCACCATAGTGTACCTCTCTTTGACCAATTATATGACCATCTAACCCGTAGGAATAATGAATTAGAAATTATAGGACGTCAAACCTATCGTTTGGTTTTGCTGTTCATAAAGATACATTAGAGTAATATGACCTCTTCTTTGAATAGGTGACGCTTGTTAAACCCACGCACTTTATTTTAAAGTATCCCACATGACCAGATCCTGTAGACAGAGATGGCCGATCAACACATACTATTAATCATTAATGTCACATTTTCAATATTAAACTTAGCCGGTGATTATATAAGCTGCAACTCTGTTGCTCGACAGAAAACTCTACGTTAAAAATACGCCAGCGATCGCTATGCAGGTAGGGGGTGTACATCAACAGCGCCATCTGTCTAGCAGGTACTCAGTACTCAATGTAAACACAGAACCAATTTTCTCTCTGTCGGGCTACTGGCAAGACCTACTAATACGCTGTTACTAACTGGATTTGTTTTCACAACTATTTGGTGAAGTACACTATTCTAGTTTTGAGCTTTCGCTATGCAGGTTTTTTATCTTCATCTCAAAACTTGAACTCGTTTTGGATAGATTTAATTAGGGTGACAAGAGAGTATGGACTCTCTTTCACTTTTAAATGGCCGACCCTTCCCTTAGACGGAAGTGTGTTTAGGTTTTTAGTAATTTTGCTTAACACGTTATAGATCTATATATTTTATATCTCTCCGCCTTTATTAGGCCTCTTCGATTAACTTTCCATTTATTATAAACATATAAAGATAATTTTTATGTTTTGTTTATATGCGACCTTTCCTGATAGTAGGCGGTCCTAACTTGGAACCGAAGTTAATCAACGTTGAGCCCGTTATATCGTATTTAGCCTTTAAAGAATTTAAAACTTTTTAAATTTAATGTTTTATGAAAGAATTTCTTTGATAGTCTTCGTACTGTTTTCAAAGATGAACTAACGTTTAGTTTTTTAGACTACGCAGTTGTTGACGTTCAGGACGTTCAACATGCGCTCTATCGTTACGATAGAGAGAGAGTGTATCACGGTTTCACTTTGCAGTAAGAGTAAATCGATTCTGACGTTTTGTTCATTCTTTCTTAGCTTTAATGTTTTAAATTCTAAATTAAAGGAACTTTTTATTGGAAAACCTTTCAGTTTTTTTTTTCCTTTAGTCAAATAACATGTTTTTTTGACGATATATAATTGGGCTCTTCTCTTAGGTGCGAAATCAAGAGAGAAAGAGAGAGAGAGATAGAGACGGAGGGAGTGAGAGGAGAGAAAACGTTCCGTTCAAGCGGGTAACGTTGTTCTCGTGTTACTCTCGTCCCTAGTCGCTGTACGGGGAAGAAGGTAAAACGTTTCTAGGGTTTTATTCTTGTCCCCAGGCTATGTGCGGTGAGAGATTGTAAACGTAGTTTATTTGAACTAGTGTTTAGTCTCTTTCCCAGCCACTGAATTTTTTATCTTTATATATGTTTTCTGTTTTTTTGCTAGTATTAATGAGCTGCATTATACGACTGATTTCGCAATTACTACCTTTTAATGAGGGTAGAATTGCGTGTTTCAGGTAGAAATCAGTAAAAGTTTCGATTTCAGTGAAATAAGTGCAAAACAGAAAATCGAAGTGATAAAGTGATATGCGCAAAGTGTTACAGTGTTGCGTCCGAGGGTTCGTCTGTTCGTGCCTGTCGTTCACCTAGTCCGGGACCTCTTGCAAGCTCCCAAGCCCAGGGGAGAAGTAATGTCGAACGACTTATGGGTTCGTCAGGCCTTGATCAACGAACAGACGTTTCCCTCCGTGGTTTCGGGCGTATCTACCCAAGATCGCCCCACCCACACAAAGACGAGAGAGCCCATTTATTTCTCGTCTGCGGAAGAGGTTTCTCGTAAGAAACCATGGACCAAGGTCTCGCAGCTTATTAAGCGCAAGTCGGTCCCTTCCGCGCAAGTCCAACGGCCCAGTTGTAGCCACTGGGTCAGTTCGGACTCGCTGCAGTCTTCCGACGACTGCTCACCTCCTAAGAGAGGCAAAGCGGTACCGCATCAGGCAGTCACACCGTCTGTTGCCGCACCTGCTCCTGTAGACCCTAAGTGGTCTTTGCTGCAGACCATGCAGTCTCAGTTAACGTCATTGATGCGGGACTTTCGTGCGGAGAAGGTTGACACTGCACCAACCTCTAGCCTACAACCAACCACGGTTGTGCGTCCTGTGGACGCTGAGGCGACCTTCTGCCGCACTCCAGCTGAGAGAGTCCCGCCACCCATGCGTTCCAGTGTACCACTGCCAGCCGCATGTTGACGTTCAGTAACGCACGGAACCTTCCGTTGACGTTCGCGAGGTACAACAACAGTCTAAGTTGTTTTGTTTTGATGCGGTGCGTCAACCTCCGCATTCTAGAGTTGTTTTGACTGCTCAGTATAGACAGTCAAAGCAGTCTCGAGTGAACACTGTATGTCCTCACGCACCTGTTGTGGTTGACAGTTCAGTTGTTGACAGTTCACAGACTGTCAAGCAGTTACATGACGTTGCCTTCTGGTCTGCTACTAATGCACCAGTGAGAGACTCACTGAGGTAACCTAGCTTTTATCGGACAAGGTTCCTGTAGATGAGAAAGTGCTGTTCTCCCTCCTACTGATATTCCCTTGAGGACTCTGTCATTTGGAGAGGAGCCTTAAGCTGCTTAGCCTCCTATGGACTTTAATTAAATCATGATGATTTTTTAAGGATCTTCGTCCGGATCTTGTAACTGCTGCTCCTCGTTCGCCTAAACGTCAGAACTTACACTAGGCCTAGCTACTTCGAAGCCGTTGTTTTTAAGCTAGTGCTCGTTACGTTGGCTAGGCGACTGGTTTTTGCACCAGGAGGAGTTTTAAGGATACAGCCTTTGATTTCCCTTCTTTTAAACTGGCTTATAGAGCGAGAGTCTGATAGGACACGAGAGAAGTTCTCGGCTTGGGAGTTCATGCCTCTGCCCAGATAGACTTCTCAATTCTGGTAGACTCGCCCTGGCGCCTAGCCAGGAGACGCTCCAAGTTGTTTACAGGTCAACTTCTCAACTTTTGTCGAGCCTTTGAAGTTTTGCTGTACTATTATGTCACACATAACAAGGCTTTCAGGGATGGTAAATGGTTCCGCCTCAGTCGCTAACCCCGTCTGTTGCCACACCTGCTCCCGTAGACCCTAATGGGCTTTGCTGCAAGACATGCAGTCCAAGCTTGCGTCCTTGATAGAGGACTTAAATGCGGAGAAGAACCTTCTGGCCAACAACCTTCCAACCGGTTGGTTGTGCGCCCTGTTGACGCTGAGGTAACCTACTCGCGTCTGCCAGTTGAGGTGGTTCCTCCTTCTGGCCAACAACCTTCCAACCGGTCGGTTGTGCGCCCTGTTGACGCTGAGGTAACCTACTCGCGTCTGCCAGTTGAGGTGGTTCCTCCACCGATGCGACCCAGTGTGGGTTGCCAGTCGCACGTTGACGTTAAGCGACGCTCGGAGGTGGTTGTTGACGTTCAGGACGTTCAACAACCAGCAGAGGTGACTTGTTGTGACGCAGTGCGTCAACCTCAGCAACCCGGTAGGGTGTTGACTGCACAACCCAGACAGTCTAGACAGTTTCGGGTTGACGCTGTACTTCCTCGCGCACCCATGGTTGTTGACAGTTCTCAGACTGTGCAGCAGTTCCATGATATTGCGTCCGGCTCCGTCACGCATCCACCAGTGCGACCGGATTCAGCGAGTCAGACGTTGCCCACTCCTTTGCCGTTTCCTCATCAGTTTCGGATGAGGAACCCTCTGATGAGGACGTTGCTGAACAAGACGATCAGCCCCCAGCCCTGCTATCCATCCAGAAGATGCTGAAGAAGGAACGCTGCCCAGTCAGGCTGTGGATGAGTCTGGTAGGGACACTGTCATCCGTGGATCAATTTGTGTCACTATGAAGACTACACCTCCGTCCTCTTCTATACCATCTAGCTTTTCACTGGAAAAAGGACAAGACGCTAGAAGCGGTCTCGATCCCGGTTTCCGGAAAGATAAAGTCTTGTCTGACTTGGTGAAAGGACTATATCAACCTTAGAGAGGGTCTTCCCCTGACTGTTCAGACTCCCAACCACGTTCTCTTCTCGGACGCATCGGACGTAGGCTGGGGTGCGACATTAGACGGTAGGGAATGCTCGGGATTATGGAACTCGAGTCAAAGGACAATGCATTTCAACTGCAAGGAGCTACTGGCAGTAAGTCTGACCTGGAAAAGCTTCAGGTCTCTCCTTCAAGGCAAAGTGGTGGAGGTGAACTCGGACAACACCACGGCTTTGGCGTACATCTCCAAGCAAGGAGGGACCTACTCTCTGACATTGTACGAGATCGCAAGGGACCTCCTCACCTGGTCAAAAGGTCTAGACATATCACTAGTAACGAGGTTCATCCAAGGCAACTTGAATGTCATGGCAGATTGTCTCAGTCGGAAGGGACAAATAATTCCAACAGAATGGACCCTCCACAAGGATGTATGCAAGAGACTTTGGGCCACCTGGGGCCAGCCAACCATAGATCTCTTCGCAACCTCGATGACCAAGAGGCTCCCAATATTTTGCTCACCAATCCCGGACCCAGCAGCAGTTCATATAGATGCCTTTCTACTAGATTGGTCACATCTAGATCTATATGCATTCCCTCCGTTCAAGATTGTCAACAAGGTACTGCAGAAGTTCGCCTCTCACGAAGGGACAAGGTTGACGCTAGTTGCTTCCCTCTGGCCCGCGAGAGAATGGTTCACCGAGGTACTTCGATGGCTAGTAGACGTTCCCAGAACACTTCCCCTAAGGGTGGACCTTCTACGTCAGCCACGCGTAAAGAAGGTACACCAAGGCCTCCACGCTCTTCGTCTGACTGCCTTCAGACTATCGAAAGACTCTCGAGAGCTAGAGGCTTTTCGAAGGAGGCAGCCAGAGCGATTGCTAGAGCAAGGAGAACATCCACCCTTAGAGTCTACCAATCGAAGTGGGAAATCTTCCGAAACTGGTGCAAGTCAGTATCCGTATCCTCGACCAGTACCTCGGTAACTCAAATAGCTGACTTCCTCTTATATCTAAGGAAAGAACGATCTCTTTCAGCTCCCACTATCAAGGGTTACAGAAGCATGTTGGCATCAGTCTTCCGTCACAGAGGCTTAGATCTTTCCAACAATAAAGATCTACAGGACCTCCTTAAGTCTTTTGAGACCACGAAGGAGCGTCGTTTGGTTACACCTGGTTGGAATTTAGACGTGGTACTAAGATTCCTTATGTCAGACAGGTTCGAACCGCTACAATCAGCCTCCCTGAAAGATCTCACCTTAAAGACTCTTTTCCTGGTATGCTTAGCCACAGCTAAAAGAGTCAGTGAGATTCATGCCTTCAGCAAGAACATCGGATTCTCATCCGAAACGGCTACATGTTCTACAACTTGGTTTTCTAGCCAAACACGAGCTGCCTTCTCGGCCTTGGCCAATATCGTTCGATATTCCAAACTTATCGTATGGTTGGAAATGAACTAGAAAGAGTCTTATGTCCTGTAAGAGCTCTTAAGTTCCATTTAAAAACCTTTACGAGGTAAATCTGAAGCTTTATGGTGTTCAGTTAAGAAACCATCTTTGCCTATGTCAAAGAATGCTTTATCCTATTTTATCAGACTGTTAATACGAGAAGCTCATTCCCATCTGAATGAGGAAGACCAAGCTTTGCTGAAGGTAAGGACACACGAAGTTAGAGCTGTCGCAACTTCCGTGGCCTTTAAACAAAATAGATCTCTGCAAAGTATAATCGACGCAACCTATTGGAAAAGCAAGTCAGTGTTCGCGTCTTTTTATCTTAAGAATGTCCAGTCTCTTTACGAGAACTGCTACACTCTGGGACCATTCGTAGCAACGAGTGCAGTAGTGGGTGAGGGCTCAACCACTACAATTCGCTAATTCCATAACCTTTTTAATCTTTCTCTTGAAATGTTTTTATTGTTGTTTTTTGGGTTGTCCGGAAGGCTAAGAAGCCTTTCGCATCCTGGTTGATTTGGCGGGTGGTCAAAGTCATTTCTTGGGAAGCGCCTAGATTAGGGGTTTTGATGAGGTCCTGTTGTATGGGTTGCAACCCTTGATACTTCAGATCCTAGGGGTCGATCAGCATCCTGAGAGGATCGCGAGGCTCCGTAAGGAAGACGTACTTAAAAAGGCAGAGTAATTGTTCAAGTCGACTTCCTTACCAGGTACCTATTTATTTTGTTTTTGTTATTTTGATAACTTCTAAAATGAAATAAAAATTCTTAGCTCATAATAATGTAAACATATAGTGCTGGTCTCTACCCACCCCCCTGGGTGTGAATCAGCTTATATAATCACCGGCTAAGTTTAATATTGAAAAATGTTATTTTTATTAATAAAATAAATTTTTGAATATACTTACCCGGTGATTATATATTAAAGGACCCTCCCTTCCTCCCCGATAGAGACCCAGTGGACCGAGGAGAAAATTGGTTCTGTGTTTACATTGAGTACTGAGTACCTGCTAGACAGATGGCGCTGTTGATGTACACCCCCTACCTGCATAGCGATCGCTGGCGTATTTTTAACGTAGAGTTTTCTATCGAGCAACAGAGTTGCAGCTTATATAATCACCGGGTAAGTATATTCAAAAATTTATTTTATTAATAAAAATAACATATTTCAATCAGCTGTTAATATGAATATTTAGTAACTAAAGTCAGCTTAAGGAATTTCACCCGAATATTCATTATTTCAATAGATTTCTAAAGAATTACAATTTTAATTAAAATTATTTTTAGTAGTAAATTCTCCTGGCCAACTCTATGAGGACTTGTGAACCTCTAAGTTAAAAGTCAAACCATTTATCCTAATTTAGGCTCAAATTTTGTTATTAGAATTATTAATCAGCTAAATCGACTATTGACCCAACTTCCTAAGCTCGCTCTCTCACAACCAGCTCTCCTATTTCCTGACTGGTCTGTCACTGTTGGTATTAGTAAGATGTGAAGGTAGTAATCTGTTAAGACCTGTAAAATGGTGGTTTGTTGTTATGCAACATCAAAAATTGTAAAAGCTTCCAAATTTTTGTTGTTGTTGCACATTTACTCTTGAGGCAATGTCTCCTGGTTAGGGACCTTCTCTCGCCTGTCTCTCAAAGTTTGTGTTTCCTTATTTAGTTGTGTATGTATAATGTAAGGATATTTAGTCAATACTGAGACTTGTGAAAGTATTGCAGTGTATTGCCTCTAGAGTAAATGGATAAGGTTCCGTCGGTGGTATATTAGAATTAAATTTAGTTTAGGGATTTAGTATTTGGTCTCAGAAAACTAATTAGTTTTGTATTTAAATGTACAGTATATGCAAACCACAGTTTTAAATACAGTGTATATGCGTAAGTGTGTGTGAGGAAGAGTGTGAGTGTGAGTGTGTGCTTATGTGTGTGAGAGAGAGAGAGAGAGAGTGTGAGAGAGAGAGAGAGAGAGAGAGAGAGAGAGAGAGAGAGAGAGAGAGAGAGTGAGTGAGAGAGTATGTATGTGTTTGAGAGAGAGTTAAAGAGTGTGTGTGTGTGTGTGTGTGTGTGTGCACTTGTTGGGGAAAGACAGCAAATTCTTTCAGATGAGAAATAACTTGGATATTGTCGAAGACAAATGAAGCAGTCTCTCACTCGTCTCTCAGAGGTTCCACTGCGAGAGGGTTCAACCTTTTGAGGATACCCTTGGTCAACTTGCAGTCTCTCAGTGTGACTCATTGCCAAGGTCTCTTGCCACAGTGTGCCTCCTTTTCTGTCTACTTTATTCTACTGGCCTCGTGGTCGTCTTTCTGTCGAAGATGGTGAGCGTCAAACTCGCCCGATCCGTCTCCTGTAATGATACAGCAAAACCTCTGTATACTTTTATAAAAGTACAGATACGGGAATTTCTGACAACCAGAATACTGTACATTCAAGTCCTCTTGAATTTAACAATTCTATTCTCTTTCTGAATTGTTACTTGATTACTCAATTTTCGATATTAAACTTACCCGATGATCATATAGCTGTCAGCTCTGCTGCCCGACAGAAAAACCTACGGGCGGAATACGCCAGCGATCGCTATACAGGTGGGGGTGTACATCAACAGCGCCATCTGTCAAGTAGGTACTCAAGTACTCGATGTCAACATAGAACCAATTTTCTCTCTGTCGTGCCACTGGCAAGACCTACTAAATACGCTGTTACTAACTGGATTTGTTTTCACAACGATTTGGTGAAGTACACTATTCCAGTTTTGAGCTTTCGCTATGCAGGGGTTTTATCTTCATTTCAAAACTTGAACTCGTTTTGGATAGATTTAATTATGGTGACGAAGAGAGTATGGACTCTCTTTCACTTTTAAATGGCCGACCCTTCCCTTAGACGGAAGTGTGTTTAGGTTTTTGGTAATTTTGCTTAACACGTTATAGATCTATATATTTTATATCTCTCCGCCTTTATAGGCCTTTTCGATTAACTTTCCATTTATTATAAACATATAACAATAAATTTTTATGTTTGTTTATATGCGACCTTTCCTGATAGTAGGCGGTCCTAACTTGGAACCGAAGTTAATTAACATTGAGCCCGTTAGATCGTATTTAACCTTTAAAGAATTTAATACTTTTTAAATTTTAATGTTTTATGAAAGAATTTCTTTGATAGTCTCGTACTGTTTTCAAAGATGAACTAACGTTTAGTTTTTGTCTACGCAGTTGTTGACGTTCAGGACGTTCAACATGCGCTCTATCGTTACGATAGAGAGAGAGTGTATCACGGTTTCACTTTGCAGTAAGAGTAAACCGAATCTGGCGTTTCGTTCATTCTTTCTTAGCTTAAATGGTTTAAATTCTAAATTAAAGGAACTTTTTATTTGGGAAACCTTTCAGTTTTTTCCTTTAGCAAATAACATGTTTTAACGATATATAATTAGGCTCTTCTCTCAGGTGCGAAATCAAGAGAGAAAGAGAGAGAGAGATAGAGACGGAGGGAGAGAGAGGAGAATAAACGTTTCGTTCAAGCTGGTAACGTTGTTCTCGTTTTTTACTCTCCTCCCTAGTCGCTGTAGGGGAAGAAGGTAAAACGTTTCTAGGGTTTTATTCTTGTTCCCAGGCTATGTGCGGTGAGAGATTGTAAACGTAGTTTATTTGATCTAGTGTTTAGTCTCTTTCCCAGCCACTGAATTCTTTATCTTTATATATGTTTTCTGTTGCATTGTACGACTGTTTTCGCAATTACTACCTTTTAATGAAGGATAGGATTGCGTGTTTCAGGTAGAAATCAGTTAAAGTTTCGATTTCAGTGAAATAAGTGCAAAACAGAAAATCAAAGTGATAAAGTGATATGCGCAAAGTGTTACAGTGTTGCGTCCGAGGGTTCGTCTGTTCGTGCCAGTCGTTCACCTAGTCCGGGACCTCTTACAAGCTCCCAAGCCCAGGGGAGAAGTAATGTCGAACGACTTATGGGTTCCACAGGCCTTGATCAACGAACAGACGTTTTTCCCTCCGTGGTTTCGGGCGTATCTACCCAAGATCGCCCCACCCACACAAAGACGAGAGAGCCCATTTATTCCTCGTCTGCGGAAGAGGTTTCTCGTAAGAAACCATGGACCACATCTCGCAGCTTTTTAAGTGCAAGTCGGTCCCTTCCGCGCAAGTCCAACGGCCCAGGTGTAGCCACTGGGTCAGTTCGGACTCGCTGCAGTGATCCGACGACTGCACACCTCCCAAGAGAGGCAAGGTGGTACCGCAACAGGCAGTAACTCCGTCTGTTGCCGCACCAGCTGTTTTAGACCCTCAGTCACAACAGACAGTAGCTCCGTCTGTTGCCGCTTTTGTAGACCCTAAGTGGTCTTTACTGCAGTCTATGCAGACTCAGTTAGCTGCGGTTATGCAGGAGTTTCGTGCGTAGAAGGTTGACACTGCTCCCGTTAGCCTACAACCTTCCACGGTTGTGCGCCCAGCTCACGCTGAGGCTGCCTGCTCCCACTCTCCGGCTGCGGAGAGCTCCACCACCGATGCGCAGTCGACCCTGCCAGACGCATGTTGACGTTAGCCGACGTGCGGCTCCCTCCGTTGACATGCGTGAGCTACCGCATCAGCAGTGGGAAGGTGGAGTCAAGCTGCCGTGTTTTGACGCGATGCGTTAGTTTCCGCAACCCACGGCAGTCCCCACCACGCACCACCACTCCGCTTTGGTTGTTGCCTGCTCCCACACTCCGACTGCGGAGAAGGTTGACGATGCACCCGTTTGCCTACAACCTGCCACGGTTGTGCGCCCAGCAGACGCTGCGGCTGCCTGCTCCCACACTCTTGTTGTGAGAGCTCCTCCACCCATGCGCAGTCGACCCTGCCAGACGCATGCTGACTCCCACAGACACACGGAGCACTCCGTTGCCGTGCGTGAGCTACCACAAGCTGCCGTGTTTTGACACGGTGTGTCAGCCTCCGCAACCCACTGTAGTTACCGCCACTCGCCCGCAGCAGACTAGTCAGTCAGGAGTTGAGGCTTCCCCACACAGCTTTGGTTGTTGCCAGCTCACAGACTGTCAAGCAGTTACATGACGTTGCCTTCTGGTCTACTACTAATGCACCAGTGCTGTATGTCCTCACGCACCTGTTGTGGTTGACAGTTCATTTTTTTTTTTTTGACAGTTCACAGACTGTCAGGCAGTTACATAACATTGCCTTCTGGTCTGCTGCTAATGCACCAGTGCTGTATGTCCTCACGCACCTGTTGTGGTTGACAGTTCAGTTTTTGACAGTTCACAGACTGTCAAGCAGTTACATAACGTTGCCTTCTGGTCTGCTGCTTATGCACCAGTGAGACCCTCACTGAGATAACCTAGCTTTTCTCGGACATGGTTCCTGTAGATGAGAAAGTGCTGTTCTCCCTCCTACTGATATTCCTTTGAGGACTCTGTCATTTGGAGAGGAGCCTTAAGCTGCTTAGCCTCCTATGGACTTTAATTAAAGCATAACAAAGCTTCCAGGGATGGTAAATGGTTCCGCTTCAGTCGCTAACCCCGTCTGTTGCCACACCTGCTCCCGTAGACCCTAATGGGCTTTGCTGTAAGACATGCAGTCCAAGCTTGTGTCCTTGATAGAGGATATTTTACGGAGAAGAACCTTCTGGCCAACAACCTTCCTACCGGTTGGTTGTGCGCCCTGTTGACGCTGAGGTATCCTACTCGCGTCCGCCAGTTGAGGTGGTTCCTCCACCGATGCGACCCAGTGTGGGTTGCCAGTCGCACGTTGACGTTAAGCGACTCTCGGAGGTGGTTGTGGACGTTCAGTGTGTCACTAGGAAGACGTTCAACAACCAGCAGAGGTGACTTGTTGTGACGCAGTGCGGCAACCTCAGCAACCCGGTAGGGGGTTGACTGCACAACCCAGACAGTCTAGACAGTTTCGGGTTGACGCTGTACTTCCTCGCGTCCCCATGGTTGACAGTTCACAGACTGTGCAGCAGTACCATGATATTGTGTCCGGCTCCGTCACGCATCCACCAGTGCGACCGGATTCAGCGAGTCAGACGTTGCCCACTCCGTTGCCGTTTCCTCATCAGTTTCGGATGAGGAACCCTCTGATGAGGACATTGCTGAACAAGACGATCAACCCCCAGCCCTGCTATCCATCCAGAAGATGCTGAAGAAGGAACGCTGCCCTGTCAGGCTGTGGATGAGTCTGGTTAGGACACTGTCATCCGTGGTTCAATTTGTGTCACTTGGAAGACTACACCTCCGTCCTCTTCTGTATCATCTAGCTTTTCACTGGAAAAGGACAAGACGCTAGAAGCGGTCTCGATCCCGGTTTCCGGAAAGATAAAGTCTGGTCTGACTTGGTGAAAGGACTTTATCAACCTTTGAAAGGGTCTTCCCCTGACTGTTCAGACTCCCAACCACGTTCTCTTCTCGGACGCATCGGACGTAGGCTGGGGTGCGACATTAGGCGGTAGGGAATGCTCGGGATTATGGAACTCGAGTCAAAGGACAATGCATTTCAACTGCAAGAAGCTACTGGCAGTACGTCTGACCTGGAAAAGCTTCAGGTCTCTCCTTCAAGGCAAAGTGGTGGAGGTGAACACGGACAACACCCTGCTTTGACGTACATCTCCAAGCAAGGAGGGACCTACTCTCTGACATGGTACGAGTTCGCAAGAGACCTCCTCACCTGGTCAACAGGTCTAGACTTTTCACTAGTAACGAGGTTCATCCAAGGCAACTTGAATGTCATAGCAGATTGTCTCAGTAGGAAGGGACAAATAATTCCAACAGATTGGACCCTCCACAAGGATGTATGCAAGAGACTTTGGGCCACCTGGGGCCAGCCAACCATAGATCTCTTCGCAACCTCGATGACCAAGAGGCTCCCAATAGTTTGCTCACCTATCCCGGACCCAGCAGTAGTTCATATAGATGCCTTTCTACTAGATTGGTCACATCTAGATCTATATGCATTCCCTCCGTTCAAGATTGTCAACAAGGTACTGCAGAAGTTCGCCTCTCACGAAGGGACAAAGTTGACGCTAGTTGCTTCCCTCTGGCCCGCGAGAGAATAACTCACCGAGGTACTTCGATGGCTAGTAGACGTTCCCAGAACACTTCCCCTAAGGGTGGACCTGCTACGTCAGCCACGCGTAAAGAAGGTACTCCAAGGCCTCCACGCTCTTCGTCTGACTGCCTTCAGACTATCGAAAGACTCTCGAGAGCTAGAGGTTTTTCGAAGGAGGCAACCAGAGCGTTTGCTAGAGCAAGGAGAACATCCACCCTTAGAATCTACCAATCGAAGTGGGAAATCTTCCGAAACTGGTGCAAGTCAGTATCCGTATCCTCGACCAGTACCTCTGTAACTCAATAGCTGACTTTCTCTTATATCTGAGGAAGGAACGATCTCTTTCAGCTCCCACTATCAAGGGTTACAGAAGCATGTTGGCATCAGTCTTCCGTCACAGAGGCTTAGATCTTTCCAACAATAAAGATCTACAAGACCTCCTTAAGTCTTTTGAGACCACGAAGGAGCGTCGTTTGGTTACACCTGGTTGGAATTTAGACGTGGTTCTAAGATTCCTTATGTCAGACAGGTTCGAACCGCTTCAATCAGCCTCCCTGAAAGATCTCACCTTTAAGACTCTTTTCCTGATATGCTTAACCACAGCTAAAAGAGTCAGTGAGATTCATGCCTTCAGCAAGAACATCGGATTCTCATCCGAAACGGCTACATGTTCTACAACTTGGTTTTCTAGCCAAACACGAGCTGCCTTCTCGGCCTTGACCAATATCGTTCGATATTCCAAACTTATCGTATGGTTGGAAATGAACTAGAAAGAGTATTATGTCCTGTAAGAGCTCTTAAGTTCTATTTTAAAAACCTTTACGAGGCCCGTCTGAAGCTTTATGGTGTTCAGTTAAGAATCCATCTTTGCCTATGTCAGAGAATTCTTTATCCTATTTTATCAGACTGTTAATACGAGAAGCTCATTCCCATCTGAATGAGGAAGACCAAGCTTGGCTGAAGGTAAGGACACACGAAGTTAGAGCTGTCGCAACTTCCGTGGCCTTTAAACAAAATAGATCTCTGCAAAGTATATTCGACGCAACCTATTGGAAAAGCAAATCAGTGTTCGCGTCTTTTATCTTAAGAATGTCCAGTCTCTTTACGAGAACTGCTACACTCTGGGACCATTCGTAGCAACGAGTGCAGTAGTGGTGAGGGCTCCACCACTACAATTCCCTAATTCCATAACCTTTTTAATCTTTCTCTTGAAATGTTTTATTAATATTTTTGGGTTGTCCGGAAGGCTAAGAAGCCTTTCACATCCTACTTTATTTGGCGGGTGGTCAAAGTCATTTCTTGAGAAGCGCCTAGATTAGAGGTTTTGATGAGGACCTTTAGTATGGGTTGCAACCCTTCATACTTCAGCTCCTAGGAGTCGCTCAGCATCCTATGAGGATCGCGAGGCTCAGTAAGGAAGACGTACTTAAAAAGGCAGAGTAATTGTTCAAGTCGACTTCCTTACCAGGTACTTATTTATTTTATGCTTGTTATTTTGAATAACTGCTAAAATGAAATACGGAATACTTAGCTCATAATAATGTCAACATGTAATGCTGGTCTCTACCCACCCCCCTGGGTGTGAATCAGCTATATGATCATCGGGTAAGTTTAATATTGAAAAATGTTATTTTCATTAGTAAAATAAATTTTTGAATATACTTACCCGATGATCATAAATTAAAGGACCCACCCTTCCTCCCCAATAGAGACCCAGTGGACAGAGGAGAAAATTGGTTCTATGTTGACATCGAGTACTTGAGTACCTACTTGACAGATGGCGCTGTTGATGTACAACCCCACCTGTATAGCGATCGCTGGCGTATTCCGCCCGTAGGTTTTTCTGTCGGGCAGCAGAGCTGACAGCTATATGATCATCGGGTAAGTATATTCAAAAATTTATTTTACTAATGAAAATAACATTTTGTGTTCTTTCACAATTATTGGTTAATGACTGCCTTTTCATCTTACCCCTTTTGATTGGTTTCCAATTATTGTCTTTCTGGTTTGGCTTGATCATGAAAGAACTGTGTCAAAAATTGCCTTGTTTAAAACTGTGGTTTGTTTAATTGTTAAATTCTGAGACAAGAAACATTCAACTTTTGAGAGAAACTCCACATTTATCTTCACTTGATGTGAACTGATTTAGGAATAGTGAAACATACACTATTGAATGTTAGTAGTATGATTTATTAGGTAACTTAATTTTTTTATATATTAGTGTTCAAGTTTAGAGATTCACCTTTCCATAAGCTGTGTTGGATTCAAAGTGTGGGTTTGGTAAATCAGGGTTTAATTTTAATATACTGTACAGGTTATTTCTAGGCTTTGTAGGGAATCAATTTTTATATATCAGTTAAAGGTTAATGATATAATATACAGTACAGAATGTTCCTTAATGCAAAACAAGAAGAGTTAGAAAAGGTTGTATGCTCTGTTAGATCCAGACTTGATAAGTCAAACTACAATCGAATGAAAGCAATGGTGTCACTCGTAGATAGTTGTCTTGGTTGGGTTATCAGGGTTATAGTCATTTTTAGTTCCTTTTAAACCATAAAAATATATTATTTCTTATTCTTGAGTCATCAAAAGTTAGAATATGGGTCTGTGTTTTTTTTAATAACTTCTTCAGCTTGTTTTTTGGAAATGGCCTCATGCTCTAGAAAGGTCTTTTAAGCAGTACTCATGTTATCATCTCTTTTTCAAGAGGTTATTACTAAAAAAAAGTCAGTTCGTGATGGATTGTTTTAATGTTAGCATTACTGTCTGTTTCAATTATCTTATTCAGCAGGTTATTGCTCTAAATGATTCAAGAAAATATTTGTCGAGTCCTTCGGTTTTGTCAAAAAGTAAATTAGGAAGTATGTCATTTATTGCGACTATTTCTTCATGAATTTTAGCATAATTTGGGTCATACTCGTGATGTTTGTAAGGTAATATCTGTTTGTTTTCCTGTTTGGGTTTTGTAGGAAACAGATAGAAAACTAAACTGACCCTCATAGTTTCAGGGAAATTGAATTGTTTAAGAATTCACGATAGTTACAGATGATACGTTCAACTAGAATGGTTCCTCTTTTGGTAGAGGTATTCCCTTGACCCTATAAAGCAGAAATGTTGCAGTTGTGGTTTTCCATACAAGAATTAGCAACATACAGGTTTTAGTTGTAGTGTATAGTTAAGATCATTTTGCGCTATCTACAGATTTTTTATGGTCAAAGAAATTGCGCTTGAGATGATATTAATTACTTTCCATAATTCTTTTTATTGCTGCCTCAGTAAGGGACAGAATTATTTAAAGGCAATTGTCAGTTACAATTAGTTTTGGGTGCCAAATTATTATATCATAATGCTATTGATGATGTGATATATATTTGTAGTCAGTTTGGATCAGTTAGTTTCCAAAGGGCATTTTACAATGCTTCTAACTTCTTGCGAGTTCCTGTGGAGCTACTGGTAGACTCCTGAATGGTAACAGACTATGCAAGATTCACAATGCTTACCTTCTTGACATCATCTCCAACTGAACCTGTCTCTTACATTCAGCTCCTCTCTTGTTTCAGTCAATTACTTCATATAGGGTGACCCCAAAAAATGCCACCCATGGAATCGTTAAATAAAATTCACAATGCTTTCTGCAATCCTATCATATTAAGTACAAATGAACTTCAGTCTATGCCGGATTTGTCTCCAAGGTTTGAGTCATGAATATCCATCAGTCTTGTTTTATCTCTGTTTCATGATATGCTCCAATTGTGCATCTCTGCGTTGCAAGCACACCTGGATACGACATGCAAAATCGTTAATTACTCTTTACACATTCCTTTCTTGGTATTGCCCTGATTTTAGTTGTGATGGCCCTCTTCGATTAAGAAATGGTCTAGGGATTGTTCTGATAGACATTGTTTTTGAGATAACCCCACAGATATAAATCTGGGGGGTTAAGGTTTGGTGATTGTGAAGCCCATTCAGGATCACACCTCCGCCTGATGAGACGATCACAAGTGACCCCGCAACTTCCAACGAGTCATGTGATATGGCGGGTGTTGCCCCATCCTGTTGAAACCACTGTCCATCCCTCACAATACCTTTTCATCTACTCAAAACTTCTTAACGATCAGTAGGTAGCGCTCAGTATTGATCATGACTGACTGTTCATTCTGGTCTTCAAACCAGGACGGACCAGTGATCCCATGTTTTGATGTAACTGATGCGGTGCATTTGATGGAGTGCAGTAGCCTTTGCAGACAATCTTCTGGTGGTATTGTTCCCCGAGAAGATGTTATTCTTTGAGTTCACATGTCCAGACAACAGAAAATGAGCTTCACCAGAGAACCAAACATTCTCCAACAAATCTGGGGTCTCATCAGTCTTGTCGCAGAACCATTGCTTTTCCGTGTCCCTTTGAGTAAGTTTATGTTTGATCTGTATTTTTTAGAGGTAGAAGTGCAGATCCTGCACTACAATCCTTCTTATGGACTCCTGAAAATGTCTTAAGTTCATGGCTGCGACATTGTAATGACTTGCGTGGACTGTGACCAACCGAGTCCCTGACAACATCAATATTGACTGGTGATGGAGAACTCCTGGACCGACCAGAATGAGCAGTTTTATTGCCCTTATCATTCAAGTTTAAGATTGTTCCATGGGCCCAGAATATGTGGACCCACCTGTACAATTTCTTTTCCTGGGTATTGACAACATCTAAATTTTTTCTTGGAAGGAGCTTGCTCAGTCATCGTTGATTTTGTCTCAAAGTAAAGATTCTACACAAAATGTCTTTACTTAAACTGTCCAAGACATTTTAGAAACTGCTCTACTTTAATCATCCTTACAATATCTCTTCTTGATAAACGTGAAATATTAAAACAATTTTCAGGGGTGACATTTTTGGGGGTCGCACTGTATTTGTTTTACGACTAATGCTTACTGTGGTTTTTCACACTGCTTGAAGTTTAGGTGCTTTTTGACACTGCTAGTTTTAATTACTGCTCTCACACGTTTTCAGTATCACTCCTAAATAGATATTCTGTTTTCTTTTTACTTAGAAAAAAAGTATTTTCAATATTAAACTTACCCGATAATCATGTAGCTGTCAACTCCGTTGCCCGACAGAATTCTACGGGAGGGATACGCCAGCTATCACTATACTAGAAGGGGGTGTACTCACCAGCGCCACCTGTGGCCAGGTACTACAGTACTTCTTGTTGACACCTCCTCAATTTTTCCTCTGTCGTGCTTCCGGCAAGACGTTCTGGGATACGCTTATGATCTTGGAGTATTTTCACGGCTTTTGGTGAAGTATTTCTCTCAGATTTCGGCTGTCGCTTTACTGGAAAACTTCTATATTAGCTTAGATAGCTATTATTTAGTTCTGATTAATGGTTAACGATCTTTTGCTTGATTTGGAATCCCCACTTGGCTAACTCTTTGATTCAAGATGTCTGACATTTCACAAGCCCCACCCCATAGACGATGTAGGTCTTGTAATAGGCGTATTCCGAAGGCCTCGGTAGATCCTCACACCGCTTGTTCTGACTGTAGGGAAAGACCCTGTCAGTTGGAAGATCGATGTGAGGAATGCGCCGGACTTTCGGAACTTGAATTTGTCCGATTTCTTAAATATTCAACCAAGTTAGAGAGAGAGTTAGGAGGAGTTCTTCTCGCTCTTCACTTTTTTCCTCACCTCATGATCCCCTACCTTTTCCTCCCCCTGTAGTGGCTACCCCCGAACCTACTATTTGCCCTCAACCTGATATGTCTGTTGTTTTGCGTGCCATTCAGGCTTTAGGTGACAAAGTGGAATCGGTGGTTAGTGATCATAAGTCTCTTATGGCCGAAGTCAAGGAACTTAAGGTCAAGAGTGCAGTGGGTGGTAATAGTGCCAGTGCTGTGACAAGTGCTAGTGTCAGTGCAGTGCCAAGTGCTAGTGTCAGTGTCAGTGTGGTGCGTGAGGGTACTTCTGTGCGTGCCAGTCGTCCTCCCAGTCCGGGACCTCTTGCAAGCTCCCAAGCCCAGGGGAGAAGCAATGTCGAAGGGCAAAAGGGTTCGGCAGGCCTTGATCGGCGCACAGAAGTATCCTCGGTGGTTGCGGGCGTGTCTTCCAGAGACCGTCACTCCCACCCGCAGACGATTGAGCCCGTCTTTTACTCGTCTGCTGAAGAATTGTCAGGGAGAAAACGTTGGACTCAGGTCTCAAGACCTATCAAACGCAAAGTCCAGACCTCAAGAGCTCTACAACCTGGCTGCAGTCATTGGATCAGCTCTGACTCGCCGCAGTCATCAGTTGACTGCACACCTCCTAAGAGGAGTAAGGTGCTGCCGCAACAGATCTCTTCTGTTAAGGCTTTGCCTCAGCAGACCTTAGTGTCTGCCGACCCCAAGTTGACTCTACTGCAGTCCATGCAGTCACAACTTGCGGTCTTAATGCGTGAGTGTCAGGCTGAGAAGGTTACACCTCCTCCTGCGATCGCTCCGCCTAACCGCAGTCCTGTCTGCCAGGCGTACGATGTTGAGGCTCCTCAGGATACCTTACCACGTACTGAGTTGCCAGTTTCCAGCGGTGTGCAGCTACCTCCGCCTTCCTTAAGGCAACCTCAGCAATGGGAACAGGAAGCTTATACCTTACTTCCTCCGCTTCCACTTGCGGTTCCACCAGTGAGGCAACACTCTCTTGAGGTACAACAACCTCTCCCATCCATGAGGCAGACACCTCAGCTCTCGCTGCAGCGACCTCAACCCTCCTCAAGGCGAGAGCCTCAACACCTTAGCCTTGCGCCTCAGGAACCTCAACTCGCGAGACAAGAACTGCGTTCTGCGCAGCCACTACCTCAACTCTCGCAGCTCACACCTCAGGAACCTCAACTCGTTCCTCAGGAACCTGCTACTGCGCATCCGCTAACCTTACAGCAAGCGCAACTCTTGAGTCAAGACACTCATGCCAGGAGTCAGCCTCCTCAACCCATGCGCCTACCTTCTGCTACTCCTTTTGTCCAGCCTTTGCAGCCTGAACCTCAGGTTTTGCCTCAGCAACAGAGACTTGAGGATGAAACCACAAGCGTTTTTGCTCCCGCTCGTGCAGATTCTGCTGTTCAGCATACCTTACCTCTCACTTCGCTACACTCTGGTGATGAGGTTTCTGATGATGAGGCGGCACACCTGGATCCCTCATCAGACGTGGAAGATTCCAAGTCTTCTCCTCCTCCTATTGACTTTCGTAAGGTCCTGGCTCTTTTCAGAGAGGTATACCCAGACCATTTTGTCTCTGCTACCCCCCGCTCTCCGCCATCTGAGTTTTCGCTGGGCATGCAGCCAGCCAAGTCAACTTATACTAAGCTCGTCTTTGCAAGGTCCTCTAAGAGAGCTCTAAGAATTTTAGGGGAGTGGTTGCAGTCTAAGCAGCAACTAGGAAAGACTTCCTTTATGTTCCCACCGACTAAGCTCACTTCTAAAGCGGGCGTTTGGTATGCCACAGGAGAGGAACCAGGCTTGGGAGTACCTGCCTCTGCCCAGGCTGACTTCTCAAGTTTGGTAGACTCTCCTCGTAGAACAGCAATGAGGCGCTCTAAGGTTTGCTGGACCTTCTCCGATCTAGATCACTTCCTAAAGGGTGTATTTAGAGCCTTTGAGATGTTCAATTTCCTAGACTGGTGCCTGGGGGCCCTTAGCAAGAAGACCTCCCCTGCGGACAAGGACTCAGCCATGCTCTTAATGTCCTGCATGGATAAAGCTATTAGGGATGGATCTGGCGAGCTTGCTTCAATGTTTGTGTCAGGAGTGCTTAAGAAAAGGGAGCAGCTTTGTTCCTTCCTTTCTTCCAGCATCACACCTTGTCAAAGGTCTCAACTCCTTTTCGCTCCGCTCTCTAAGTTCTTGTTTCAAGAAGAGCTTGTTAAGGACTTGTCTGCGGCCCTGATTCAAAAGGACACCCATGATCTTGTGGCCTCTTCAGCTCGTAAGACTAAGGTTGCTCCCTCAGTCCCCAGGACTTATCGCACCCCAGTGGCTGATACTCCTGCTACGAGGTTTATTCCGCCCTTTCGTGGTAGAGCCCCCAGCCGAGGAAGCTCCCGTCCAGACTCTTCCAGGAGCAAGTCTAGGAAAGGTTCCAAGACTTCAAAAGGCAAACACTGACTCTCCTCCTCTCCAGACAGCAGTAGGAGCCAGACTCAAGATCTTCTGGCAAGCCTGGGAAAAGAGAGGTGCAGACGCCCAGTCTGTCAGTTGGCTGAGGGAG
This sequence comes from Palaemon carinicauda, assembly GCF_036898095.1. Lineage (NCBI taxonomy): Eukaryota > Metazoa > Arthropoda > Malacostraca > Decapoda > Palaemonidae > Palaemon > Palaemon carinicauda. The sequence continues at coordinate 103,448,994 of NC_090749.1, forward strand.
GGTTACAGGATACCATTCTGCCGCAAACCCCCTCTGACCACTTCTCCCATCAACCTCTCTCCCAACTACAAGGAAAAGGACAAGAGGCTAGCGTTGCACCAGGAGGTGTCGCTCCTGTTACAGAAGAAGGCAGTGGTTATAGTCCGGGACCATCAATCCCCGGGCTTCTACAACCGTCTCTTTCTGGTGGCCAAGAAGACAGGAGGTTGGAGACCGGTGCTGGACGTCAGCGCGCTCAATGCTTATGTCACCAAGCAGACGTTCACTATGGAGACGACGAAGTCGGTCCTAGCAGCGGTCAGGCAGGAGGACTGGATGGTCTCGTTGGATCTGAAAGATGCTTACTTTCACGTTCCTATTCATCCAGACTCCCAACCTTTCCTGAGATTCGTTTTTGGAAAGGTTGTCTACCAATTCCAAGCCCTGTGTTTTGGCCTAAGCACAGCTCCTATGGTGTTTACGCATCTGATGAGGAATATTGCAAAATTCCTCCACTTATCGGACATCAGAGCCTCCCTTTATTTAGACGACTGGCTGTTGAGAGCCTCCACGAGTCGTCGCTGTCTGGAGAGTCTCAACTGGACTTTGGACTTGATCAAAGAACTGGGTCTGTTAGTCAATTTAGAAAAGTCCCAGCTCATTCCCTCCCAATCCATTGTGTACCTGGGAATGGAGATTCGGAGTCAGGATTTTCGGGCTTTTCCATCGGCCCCAAGGATAAGCCAAGCCCTAGATTGCATCCTGAGCATGCTGAAGAGGAGCAGTTGCTCGGTGAGACAGTGGATGAGTCTCACAGGGACCCTTTCATCGTTGGCCCTGTTCGTCGAGCTAGGGAGACTCCACCTCCGCCCTCTCCAATTCCATCTAGCAGCTCATTGGGACAAGGGTTTGACGCTCGAAGCAGTCTCTATCCCGGTCACCAAAGAGATGAAGACCACTCTCTTGTGGTGGAAGACCAATCTCCTTCTCAGGGAGGGCCTATCGCTGGCGATTCAGACCCCCAATCTTCATCTCTTCTCGGATGCATCGGACTCGGGCTGGGGCGCGACCTTGAACGGACAGGAGTGCTCGGGAACGTGGAACGAGGAACAGGAAACGCTCCACATCAACTGCAAGGAGCTACTAGCAGTTCATTTAGCCCTATTGAACTTCAAGTCCCTCCTGCTAGGCAAGGTGGTGGAGGTGAACTCCGACAACACCACAGCCTTGGCTTACATCTCCAAGCAAGGAGGGACCCATTCGAGGAGCCTATACGAGATAGCAAGGGATCTCCTCATTTGGTCAAGAAGTCTAAACCTCACCCTAGTTACGAGGTTCATTCAGGGCAACATGAACGTCTCAGCAGATCGCCTAAGCAGAAGGGATCAGGTCATCCCCACGGAATGGACCCTCCACAAGAGCGTGTGCAACAGACTTTGGACCTTGTGGGGTCAGCCGACAATAGATCTTTTTGCCACCTCCATGACCAAGAGACTTCCTTTGTACTGTTCCCCAGTTCCAGACCCAGCAGCAGTTCATGTGGATGCTTTTCTGCTGAATTGGTCCCATCTCGACCTTTACGCATTCCCACCGTTCAAGATCATAAACAAAGTCCTTCAGAAGTTCATCTCGCACGAAGGGACACGGCTGACGCTGGTTGCTCCCCTTTGGCCTGCAAGAGAATGGTTCACAGAGGTACTACAATGGCTGGTCGACGTCCCCAGGACTCTCCCTCTAAGAGTGGACCTTCTACGTCAACCTCACGTAGACAGGTTGCACCCAAACCTCCACGCTCTTCGGCTGACTGCCTTCAGACTGTCGAAAGATTCGCTAGAGATAGAGGCTTTTCGAAGGAGGCAGCCAGTGCGATTGCCAGAGCAAGGAGGGTATCCACTCGTAGAGTCTACCAATCCAAGTGGGAAGTCTTCCGGAGCTGGTGTAGAGCCAATGCAGTTTCCTCTACCAATACCTCTGTAACCCAAATAGCTGACTTCCTATTACATCTAAGGAATGAGAGATCCCTTTCAGCTCCTACGATTAAAGGGTACAGGAGTATGTTGGCTTCAGTTCTCCGCCACAGAGGTTTGGACCTTTCTTCCAACAAGGACCTTCAAGACATCCTTAAGTCTTTTGAGACTTCTAAAGAACGTCGTCTACCCACTCCAGGCTGGAATCTAGACGTAGTCTTAAGGTTCCTTATGTCACCTAGGTTCGAACCTCTTCAGTCAGCTTCCTTCAAGGACCTTACCCTCAAGACTCTTTTTCTCGTCTGCCTTGCAACAGCTAAAAGAGTCAGTGAGGTTCATGCCTTCAGCAAGAACATTGGGTTCACATCCGAATCTGCAACATGTTCTTTACAGCTCGGATTCTTAGCTAAGAATGAACTTCCTTCACGTCCTTGGCCTAGATCGTTTGAAATTCCTAGCCTCTCCAACATGGTAGGTAACGAGCTAGAAAGAGTTCTTTGCCCTGTCAGAGCTCTGAAATATTATCTTAATAGGTCAAAACCTATTCGAGGACAGTCAGAAGCCTTATGGTGTGCAATCAAGAAACCTTCGAGGCCCATGTCCAAAAACGGGGTTTCGTATTATATAAGGCTTCTGATTAGAGAAGCCCATTCTCACTTGAAGGAGGAAGACCTTGCTTTGCTGAAGGTAAGGACCCACGAAGTGAGAGCCGTAGCTACTTCGATGGCCTTTAATAAAAACCGTTCTCTGCAGAGCATAATGTATGCAACTTATTGGAGGAGCAAGTCAGTGTTTGCATCATTTTATCTTAAAGATGTCCAGTCTCTTTACGAGAACTGCTACACCCTGGGACCATTCGTAGCAGCGAGTGCAGTAGTAGGTGAGGGCTCAGCCACTACATTCCCTTAATCCCATAACCTTTTTTAACCTTTCTCTTGAATGCTTTTATTGTTGTTTTTATGGTTGTTACGGTAGGCTAAGAAGCCTTCCGCATCCTTTTGATTTGGCGGGTGGTCAATTCATTCTTGAGAAGCGCCTGGGTTAGAGGTTGTGTAGAGGTCCTTTAGTAGGGGTTGCAGCCCTATATACTTTAGCACCTTAGAGTTGATTCAGCCTCCTAAGAGGAACGCTGCGCTCAGTAAGGAAGACGAACTTAATAAAGGCAGAGTAACGGTTCAAGTCGACTTCCTTACCAGGTACTTATTATTTCATTGTTATTTTGAGATAACTGATTATATGAAATACGGGATACTTAGCTATCCTTTAGTCTTGTACACTGGTTTTCACCCACCCCCCTGGGTGTGAATCAGCTACATGATTATCGGGTAAGTTTAATATTGAAAAATGTTATTTTTATTAGTAAAATAAATTTTTGAATATACTTACCCGATAATCATGATTTAATTGACCCTCCCTTCCTCCCCATAGAGAACCAGTGGACCGAGGAAAAATTGAGGAGGTGTCAACAAGAAGTACTGTAGTACCTGGCCACAGGTGGCGCTGGTGAGTACACCCCCTTCTAGTATAGTGATAGCTGGCGTATCCCTCCCGTAGAATTCTGTCGGGCAACGGAGTTGACAGCTACATGATTATCGGGTAAGTATATTCAAAAATTTATTTTACTAATAAAAATAACATTTTTACATTTTATAGAAAATTCTCAATCTTTCTTACAGATGTCCAAACAAATATGTGGGTAACATTAAACTTCTTTTAGAATATAAGATAACTTTTGTATTAATATTTTTTACTTTTATGTTGAATTTTATAGAATGTTCAAGAAGCAAGTTTTCTATTCAAAATTAGGAGACAGAATGAAGTTAATGACAGATTCCATTTGCAAATCTTTGACCATAAAAATACTGTAGCATAATTATTAATGAGAAAAGTAGTTGAACATTAATGAAGTTACAATGTCATTTTGATATTGTTGTCAAGTTTCAGAAGTCAGAATGTGTTAAAATCTTTTGCTATTGCCAAGTTCCTTTACAAATATTCTAAACAAATTTAATTGAAAACCTGTAGGTTTTAATCTTGAATCATATTCAGCCATTAGGAATGTATTATCTATGTTGTAGTGCCTGTCGTACGTCATCTCTTGTGATATATTGTGGATTCTTAACTGTAACCCTTTTTCCCAACAGAATTTGGAAAGATTTTAAACTTATTACTTTGCCTTGTGGCACCTCTTGGGTTGCATGGGGCAGGAAGTGCAGTGGTGCCGCCCACCTGAAAAGGAGGAGAAGGAAAGAAGAGGAAGAAGAGTTGGCTGGGAGGAGGTATGGGATCCCACACACTGCTTTTTCATTCCCCCCCTCTCTCTCTCTCCCCATTCCCCCACCTCATTTCCTTGGTGACTTTGTGAGTTTCTCAAATTTATTTCCTGAGTGTCTCTTTCTCTTTCTCTCACCCAAGTTTCTGTTTCAACCGTTTTCCTCCAGATGTTCAGTTCTGTAACTTTGGTTTGAAATATGACGACCACTTAGTTAAATTGACTAGAAGGAATATTTTGTTTAAGAGTAACCCTTAAATGGCTCTTGCCGGTAAGTTTGTTTATTTGTAAAAAGGCTTTTAATGTCCTTGATAGGAGAAAGTGAATAACTCTAGTGTTGCATTTGTCAAAACTATTTTCCTGTTACTTTCATTATTTTGATCCAATTATTTCAGTACATAACTTTTCTAATGAATATTTATCAGTTTTTATGTGTAGTATTTTTTCTGTTATTTAAGCAAAGGTAGAAATGATTATGTACATTATTTGATGTATATTGTATGAGAAAATATGACTTGAAATGAAATGTAGTGCTTCACACTGAAGGTTTTGTTTAAAATACTTCTTGTTTTTATTAAGGAATATGTGTTCTGTCTCCTATAACTGGGAAGCAAGATTGTAATTACTACTTATAATCTGACAAATGAAATCTGGTTGACAATATTTACAAGTCTTGAATGGTTATATTTTGAAAACTTAATGATAATAGTATTGTTTTAAATTGTACTGTAAAAATTTTTTATCTCTTTGGCTGTTATAAATGTCACTTATTTTCAGTTGAACTGAGATGCAGAATGAAATGTAAAGTATCATTTAAGTAAGAGTCACATGACATGTTAAAGCCACTTTTGTATAATGGTCTTAGAAGACTGTGTACAGCATTCTTATGCTGCAGTAATTGAATGGAAGTTCTGTTAAATTGTCATTAGGATTACACGTCAACTGTATTCACCATTTGTGCAGACAGACGCATTGATATTGCGGGTGCGTTTAGATCTCTTGGTTCCAAGGGGACCGTACAGGGCGGGCCACAGTAGGTAGTGCCGTTTAGACCTTTCGCGACCCTGTAGGGAAATTCTGGATAGGGGTGTCATGTTGTCTTCTTGTTCTTGTCTTTGCTATGGCACTGGAAGGTGGGTTTCTAGATGTCTGGAAACTTTGGAAGCATTGTTTGATGATTATGGACCTTGGAAGGAATTATAGGGATTACAGTTTCTGTTTGTGTATCCCGAAAAACATTTTCGTCCGTTTCCTGATTTTGTTTCAGGAACACAAAGTTCTTGTCATTTGGGCTTTTGTCTCATCTAGTTGCTGCGTTGACAACCTTGTTTTTCACATTCTTATTCCAATGCTACTTGTTGCATCTGATGAATGTTTGGTTTTGTGTTGCAATATTTTTGGAAGATAGTTGTTGATATTATTCACAAAGAATCAAATTAAAAACTATTATCTTTTCCGCCCAATATGTCTCGAAACAATTATTTTGGAAACTGTAGGTTCCAAGATAGGAAGAGCAGGAATAGAATTTAAGAAAATAACCTAGAGAAACGAGAGAACAGTATCATCTGTTCAGGTAAAACATAGAACATCTAGTTTTACATAAACTCCAAAGCTCATATACACTGTGTTTTGATGATTCTTCCGTACTGCTCACATCCAAACTGTGGAAGGTGGTTCAGTATTGCCTCAAAGAATAAACTACATGAGTAATGTGTTTTGGTATATGCATGTTAACAGTATATTTTTAAAATGGTGTTCAAAATGTGAACAGTTCCACTGAACAGGTCTTCCTTTTTGATGGAATATTCATCAGTAGTGAAAGATTTTAAGCCATGTGGTACATGGCTGGGGCAGGTTCACATAACACTAGCAACATTACTCATAATATAAGACACTGAAAGGGCAATCCCGTATGGAGTTGTGATTGTAGAGTAGAGAGGAAATCTACCTTTTAAAGCGACCAGGAGAGAAGTGACTCTTCTTCGCAGTAGCTTGTGATGCTGCCCAAACTTGGAGTTACATAGAAACCTATTATATACTGTAGTTACCAGATAGGAAGCTTTTTCTTTTTCTGATTATATAAAACCAACTTAGGACCAAACCCATAGTGGTGGCCTGGTGATAGCTTCCTTGCCTGGTGATTGCCAGACTGGGTGTTCGAGTCCCGCTTAAACTTGTTAGTTACTTTGGTCTCTGCAACCTCACCGTTCTTGTGAGCTAAGGATAAGGAGTTTAGGGAAACCTATAGGTCTATCTGCAGTCATCAGCAGCCATTGACTGCCCCTCCCTGGTCGTAGCTTGAGTGGAGAGGGGCATTGTCCTGCTTGATAGGGCAATGTCACTATCCCTTGCCTCTGCCATTCAGGAGTGGCCTTTAAACCTTTAAATGACTCAGAAGTTTGTATCCCACGAAGGAACAACTACAATTTTCAACTTCCGAAATTGTCGTATACTAGTAAAAGAAGGAACCGTGACATATATGGAATCTTGTGTTCAGGATATCAATAGGAAGCTGTATTTTATTCAGTGAAAGCGTTGAAAAGTACCTTAAGTGTTTTTAAAACTGGGGAAAAAGCAAAATTAATCTTGTATCTTTGAGTGGACAAAGTCTACTCATGTTTCCCGACACTTGCCATCCTTTGAGGTACAAGTTTACCTTGTAGAAATCTGTTCTGCAAATCCTGACGTAGAACTCTCCTTCCTTTAGGAGGCAGAAAGGTCTGTCACATCCTTCGTGGTAGAGTTCCTTTAAACCCTTCTTTCTTTTTTTTTTCTTCTCTTTCTTGTTTTCCTGCAGCTGAGGAAGAGAATATTAGGACTTCTGTCAGCCTCTTAGTTTGGAAAAGTAAGTTGTTTTGTGTTAAAACAACTAATTATTTTCCTTCTATTTTTGTTTCTGTTGATTCTGGATTAGATAAAGGTCTGGAATTTCCTCTCCTGACAATTTAAGTGATTTCTTTTATGAATCTGTCTTTATATAATGACTGTTTTTGAGAAATAGTTGATACAAGAATCTCATTTAAATTTTCAAACTGGGAAAGAAGCCCTTAGTTTTTCTTTAGAAAGAAGGAAACAGTTTGATCTGGTGTGATTTCGTCTCATGATTGTTTGAGAAAACTTGATTGAAAAGTTTTATTGTTATTCTAAAATAATTTCGAAGAGTAATTCGAAAAGGCTGCTCATCTATTGTCACAGAAAAAAAGTGCAATGAATGAGCATTCTCTCTCTCTCTCTCTCTCTCTCTCTCTCTCTCTCCTCTCTCTCTCTCTCTCTCTCTCTCTCTCTCTCCTCTCTCTCTCTCTCTCTCTCTCTCTCTCTCTCTCTCTCTCTCTCTCTCTCTCTCTCCTCTCTCTCTCTCTCTCTCTCTCTCTCTCTCTCTAAGACTGTTGTGTATTCCAATTGCCAGCACAACACTGAATGTTGCAAATATTAATGCAAGCTTTGGTGTTTGGACAAGTCATCATCTGGATGAAGTTCCTAAGCCAGAATGCATTAATAAAATGCCTAAATTTTTAGAGGAACATTGTCTTCAAGAACCTCAGAATCAAATGAGATGACGACCTTCCTATTTCCATCTACATTTTAGATTTAAAGATCTGTACAATGTACCTCTGGAAGTGAAGAAAACTGCTGTTTCTCATATTTGGTTATTTGAACAAACGAAAACGTCTCTTAGTAAACAAACTTCCTTAGGTTAGATACATTTCCGTTTGTTGAAAGATTGCAAGAATAGGAAAAAGGATAAGGAAAATACCTAGAGGTTATTTCATATAAACAGTAAACAGGACGGCTAAGGATTGTTGCATTTTAGAAGAAAAGACATACATTGTGATACACACCATAAATGATTCATTTATTTGGATATGATGGCACCTTTTCATGTTACACTGCTTTCATTCAGTTTGTAATACTAAATGACTTTAAATTGGATTTGCAAGTGTACTCTGTACTCGACTTCATGTACTACCCTTTGCCTTTCTTTGGCAGCTGTTTCTTATGCTGCCTTTTCAAGCCTCCTGTTGTCTCTTCAAAGCTTTTGAGCATTGAATTATAACAGAGGCTTTTAAGTTTAAGAAATCTTCTATAGTCCTTTGACTCTGGTTTCTGTTCTCATAAGAACTTTGTGTACTTGGATAAAGTCAAGTCTGGAATGATGGAAAGATTTTTGTCGGTTTGGGAGTTTCCAAAGAGAATTTTCCTCTATTTTCGTCTAGAATTTATTTGTCTAACCCGAGTAGCTGCAAAAATAATTATAATTTGTATCTACTAAATTGTGGTTAAAAACTGCATGAATTTTATTCTGCTAATCAGTGGTCTTCTTTTCTTAATACTAATTTGAAATGGATTCTCCGTTGACTTTCGAGGATTGGCACTTTCTGGTTAAATATTAATATTATCATAAGGTAAGGTAGCTTTACCTCCTGGCTACCAAGTCCTACTTTCTCTTGGCTCTAGTGGAAATTTTTCTCTTTGATGAGAGAAGAAAATTATAGCAATAAAAAATTGGTCATTGGATATCTGGGTGCAGAAAGACCAGAATTTATATTTGTAATTGAAATATTGTTTATGATGGCATCTTTTTACATTACACTTCTTTCATGCAGTTTGTAATACAAAATTACTTTTTGAATTTCATTTACAAGTGTGCTCTGTACTCGAGTTCATGTACTTCCCTTTACCTCACTTTGCAATTGTGTGTCGCACTACCTTTTCAGGCTTCCGCCAAGTCTCTCAAATTCATTGAAGGATTTATTTTTAAGATGAGGGTACTCCACTTATGTCTTATACATCCAAAGAAATAATCTCTTGATTCATTATATCATCATCTTTGCCTTGTCTGTAATGCAGGATTTAGGTTTCAAGGAATCTTGTATACTTTTGAGTCTGACCTCTGTCAGCCAATCTCATGAGAGCTTACTTAGTTTAAAGACAAGTTGGGAATGATGGAAATAATTTTTCATCTGTTTGGAAGTTTCCATAGAGGAATCTCCTCTATTTCCATAAAGAATATTAATTGCATCCTCTAATTAATTTTAATTTTCTAATCTATTGACTTTATTAATCCAAAGACTGGTTAGGATCTTCTGCCTTTGTCATTTAACTGAAGTTGACCCTCTGGTTAGATATTATATTATTGTAAAGTAAAGTAAGCTTTAGTGGGGCTTTCGTTCTTTGATGAGAGAAGAGAATTGTAGCTATAATAAGTTGGTCATTGGATGTCCAGCTTTAGAAACCCCAGAAAAAAATTACTATATTCATTTTGAATTGAAATACTGAGGACATTATCTTTGAATGCTGTTTGTCTCAATCTATTCTTTAAAAGGAATTTCTTTTCTTGTTGGTTCTTTCCAAAAGGATTCTATTGGCAGACATCCTTTTTTTGTGCCGAGCTCCTGATGATAATTTTATTGTCATCTTTTTTTCCTTGTGTCTTTGAAAATTAATTTTGAGTTCGAGTTTCTGCTGTTTTGAATTGGTCACAAGGGAGAATCCTTTGAAAGGAAGTATTGTAGGTGGAAGAAGTGTCTCTGTAGAACTTGTCAATCATAAAGTCATCTCTGTGAATTGTCTTATACTTTCTTTTTCAATGGAACGACATTGGAGGTGACACTGAGGTTTTTGGGTGACGTCTTCATTCGGATATCAACTATTGGTGTCACCCACACCTAGTCATTTTTTATGATCATCTGTGTCTTTGATATGCATCTGGTATTTTAAGAATACAAAATGCACTATTGTTGCAGTCTTCTTGGATAATAGCAACACAAAAAGAGGATGTGATACACGGGATATTTATTTTATATTTATTAAGTCATTTTGGTTGGTGGAAAGCTGTGTTTCAAATTGAAGGTACTCAAGAACCTATAGTTCATTTCAGGCTCTGAGGTAATTTGAGTAGTATAGATTCAATTTTTCAGAGTATATATCAATGTATACCACATTTGCCAGGAATATTCTATAGAATTATGTCATCTTAGCTGGTTCAGTTCAGTTGGTTTGTGCTTAGCTGTGATGTTTGAGAGTTATTGCAATCAGAAGTTCCTCTTGTCTTTCTCTCCCAATAGACATTTGGGAAGTCGATTTTAGTCGTTTATGGAACTGAGAAAATGTCGTTCCTTGATTTCCTAGAGTGGATATTGTCCTCACACATTCGCAGCCTCATATGTGTGTGGAACCAACTTAGAAAACTTCTACATTTATCCTCACCTTTGATTTGGGTTATGACATTTTCTTTATGATCTAACTCCAACTTTGACTGAATTGAAAAGTCCAAAATGTTTTTCAATACACGACACTCTTTTTGTCTCCTGTCTGATGTCAGCGAGACATCTTGGACAAGTTTGGCGTTTGGCCTATCCTTTGCTGGACCCATACTCTTATGGAAATGAATGAAGTGATTATCTAGTGTTCTCAAAGACATGCTTTTTATGTCGTTCATAAGGGCTTTTTGATTAGTCTGTCTCTTCCACTTTAGTTGATAAATTCAGGATTATGTGGATGTTGGTAACTTGATGACCGTGTTTTGTAGTCGAGTCTTGTACAGTTCCCTCATGGATTTTGTATTTGTCTACCGTGAAGGAATAGATTGTTCACCGAAATTTCAGCAGGGAAGTAACTGAAGGGCGTTGACATATGGTATTTTGAAGAGTAACTACTTATAAGGTATTGGTTGAAATCCCTCCTTCAGTTTTGTGATCAAATATTTGAGAAGTTACGGTGGGTGTTGGTACATACATACATACATATACCAAGGCACTTCCCCCAATTTTGGGGGGTAGCCGACATCAACAAATGAAGCAAAAACAAGAGGGGACCTCTACTCTCTACGTTCCTCCCAGCCTAACAAGGGACTCAACCGAGTTCAGCTGGTACTGCTAGGGTGCCACAGCCCACCCTCCCACATTATCCACCACAGATCAAGCTTCATAAGGCTGAATCCCCTACTGCTGCTACCTCCGCGGTCATCTAAGGCATCGGAGGAAGCAGCAGTGTTGGTACTCAGATGTAATTCACTGTGCATTCCTGTCCCTTTGCATATGGATTACAAAGCAGTTCTATACTGTACATTTCTTCTATGAAACATTGGATTGACATTCCAAGAGCATTCGATTTTAATGATGATCCAAAACAAATTTGATTATCATGAATTCATTTGGTGCATTGATACTTAGAGATATGTTTCTGAGTTTGGTTCAGAAATGTGTCATTGTACAGAGGTGACCAAATTCTCTGTACCTACAGCATTCCACTGTACAAGATTAAAAGGCATTCAAGATGCTAATTTAATAGTTCAAAGCCTACAGTGTTCCATATTCAAACGATAGTGTTTTCCTTGCATAGCTCTGACAAGCGCTTGGGGATACCATGGTTCTTCTATTCAGGATTTGTTACAAGTCTAGTGTAAGAGGTTGGCATAGGATTCGGTCGACTGCAGACTGTGGTTCTCTTTGGAAAGTTGTTTTGGCCCAAGAGATGGAAGCGTGTGACCCATGAAGTATTCTGTGTCTTTGTCTGCACAATTTGGTGTTTATGGTTTCCGTGCAATTTCTAATGAAAATTGTACAGAAATGTTTTTGCAATTATTGCAAATGCAAGAAATGCTTTAAGGTCTTTTGATACCATTATATTGAAGTGACTTTTACTGGCATTTGACTTTGAATGATATTTTAAAAATAACTTTGTGTATCTTATTTCCTCTTGATATAATGTGGCATTTTGTGAACCAAAGAAATTTGGAGACTAAATAAATTTTAATAATGTAATTTAGTTTATTAACAAAAAAGTTTCTTGTAAGATTGTTCAACTAGTGATTTAAGGTCAGATTGTAAGCAGTAAAATTATCAGTTTAAACTTATGCTTTCATGTGAATCTGTATATGAAATAAATTGATAAAAAAAAAAAAGATAAAAAGAGAAAATGAAAACATTCAAGGGCCTAGTAACACCTTTCTTTAAAGACTAGAAACTGCTTCAATCATTCGTTACTAGGTGGGACTTGGGGAGGGCCTTGGTTGGGTTTTCATTTTCTCTTTTTATTTAAAAAGAAAATCTTGCAAAGTTTTGGAGACGATACTTTCGTGTTCCTTTGGGAAACAAGAAGGATTTCAAACATTTCCTTGTGCATTTAAAGTCTGTTTTATTTTCTCATACAAATATACATCAAATCTTGTGCTTGTGTTTCTGTCACCATCATTTCTAGATCTTAGATCAAACTACAGAAAGAAAATCACAGGTTAAAACTGATGAACATTTATTAGGAAACTAATGTACCAAAATAAGTGATTCTTAATTATATAAGTAACTGATTAATGGTTCTTATAAATGCAAAATTCATTTCACCCACTCACTTAAGAGGAACATGACTAAGCCCTTTTAGATGGACACTTTAAACTTACTGAAAAGAATCCTTCAAGGCTCACTCTCTAACACCATGTTCCAACTGGCCAATTTAACAGTCTAAGGAGGCAATACTAAGGGTCGTTATACTCCAGACCAAAGGTACAGAACTGAATATCTGGATGGAACTAGTTGGAACAGAGGCTTGGGTGAGAGAGAGAGGGGGGGGGGTTGTGTCACTGAGGGAAAGAATTTGAGGGACTTATGAAGTCATCAAGAAAAGGGGGTAGGGGAATGGGGAGAGAGAGAGAGAGAAGGGGGGGGGGGGAATGAAAAAGCAGTGTGTGGGATCCCATACCTCCTCCCCAACTCCTTTTCCTCCTTTTCAGGTGGGCAGCCACACTGCACTCCCTGCCCCATGCAACCCAAGAGGGACTATGGGCTTTAAGTTTAGTTATGTATTTAGGGTTTCAATAAAATAATGTATTTCTATAATTTTCTTTTATTTTATCCTCTAGTATATAATTTATTACATAGTATATAATTTATTACAATGGCTTTCCCTTACAACCATTTCACTATAATTTTTTTTTTTATCCTCTTTACAATTTATTACAATGTCTTTCCCTTACAAACATAATGGCTTCAGCACATGCTTGTAGCTAAGCTGGTTCTTATCTGTTCGTCTATACTATACCTAGCAAATTGCGTTTAATAGAGGCCACAGAGCTACTTTTACTTTCTAGAATGGATTCTCATTTAGCAACAAATTGAGCTTGTACTAATAGTAGTAAATTAAATATTTTTTCATAGCTCTACTTTTTGTATATTTACTTAAAACACCGTACCACTATCAACTGGTATTGTCTCGTTTTGAGAATAGCCAGCATTTGGCATTTCATACTTTCAACTATTTGTAAAATACAATTTATTACGCGTTTAATTATATCTGGACATTTTGTCTGAGGTGCAGACGGCCTGTTAATAATCAAAACCTTGAAAATACTGGAATCCATACTTTTTAGGGAAATAAACCGAGGCTACATAAACTGACACACAGAGACTGCCCGGACCATACTTCCAGACTGGGGCTCTTAGACAGTCATAGGCCCCCAAAACTTGACATGTCTAACAATACACAATGAATTTAGTCCATACGGAAGTGTTAAGGCCTTGGAGTAATACTTAGCAGAGTTGTAATCAAGAGAAAAAATTTGAGTTTGCAATACAGATTGGAGGATGGCATTCAACTGGAAGGTTGTAAATTCACTGGCACTGGGACATGGAAAATGGTGCAAGGACTTTTTTGATTCTCTGGGATTACAGATCACTTCATTAGGTTACAGAGAAGGGGAGTCACAAGAGCATAATCAGGCCATTATTACAGCTACACAAGAGACCAGATCCAGCATGCCACCAGCGCAAACAACAAAAAATTAAATAAAAAATAAAGATAAAAATATAGATATTAAAAAAATATCTTGAAAGAGATGCAACGAAATGACAAGACCAGAGAAATCCAGTGCAATAGAAGGAAAAAAGTTACACAAATCAGATCCCAAAGGACAACAGAAGACCCAAAGTACATCAACAGAAATAATGCAAAAAATGACATTTGTGGACACGAGGTCCCAAAGGTTCATGAAAAAGAACCTTAACCGGAATGCAGGAAGAACATATAAAATAGATTTTTAGTTGAGTAACAATCTATTCCAGGTCAAATATTGAGAATATTCACAATGCAAGTGATCCCACGTGCAACTCTTGCGATATCCTATACATAAATGCTTCTTTGAAAGGAGTAAGATTATCCTGGGAGAAACCAGGAAAGAAACTACCAAAGTAAATTATAAACACTGGAATACCTTCATCAAAAAAGGCACAACAATCAAAATAGTTGGGACCCACAAAAGACAACAAAAATACACCCAACCCTTTAACCATTTTTGGCTGACAAGTATTCAATACAGCATACTGATGTATAGTACGGCAACTCAACACCCGGAAAATCTTCCTACAACTCAGAATCTTAGAAAAGTCTGCCACACCAGAAAGAAGATGGAAACAATAACAAACCAGTTGCATCTGACCATTGTATTAAATTTCCAGGAAGATTGGATTTCAAATTCTCGAAACACGAAGTAGATAAAAATTCTTATGAAATGGTGAAGATTGGTTTTAATGGCAGAAACCAATTCTAGTCTACTTTAAAAGTCCACCAAGAGCTGTAGTAATACTAAAGTACTTCTAAATCTCCACCAGACTACACAGGAATCTTTTGTAAAGCAAAATGGAAATAAGCGTATAAACCATGGAAAAATCCATTATGAAAACTTCTGAAGCAACATAAGGAAAATGGTGTTGTCAAAATAAAACAATCTACACACTGTCACCATCAAACCAACAGGTTATGCACACGTGCCAAATAAAAAAAAAACTCAAACCTAAAACCTGAAATACTTTATAATCAAATCATCTGCTAACAATGGACCGTTTTAACAAACACACTTTTTTGTTTTGCAGTGAAACAAGGATGAATTGGCCATAAAAACATACTGGAACGACAATTTAGTCCATTAAGCAATAAAAAGGACAGAATATACTTCATACTGATTAAACATTGGCTCATTGCAAAATTTCAAACCATTATTGAACACAAACGTAAAAGTCTGATAGGAAGGCACCACCAAAAAGGGACCAAACAGAACTTAAACACATTCAAATGAATACATGAAACAACTAGGGTCATTCCTTTACGATAGATGACAGTCATCTTAACGTGCCATTCTAATAGCCAGATATCAAGAAAACCAAAGAACTTTTCCAAGGACACAAAAGACAATATATAAACAGCATCACTCACCCAACCTTGGACATCAAATGAAATACCAAATACAAAATTCAAGCTAAAATTGATACCGACCACCACAACTTTGTCAATACATTTTTAGGTGTATGCAGTTGCACTTCAGACAAACATGTTAGTTTTGTCAAAAATAGTTATGATTGCAATATGCAAGCAGGATACCAAATGGGTTGAGTTTCAAATAAAGGAGCCAAAGTTATTTAATGTTTTAAGATAACTGTCTACAGATATAATTATCCATGTAATCTTTCTTAAAAATAAAACTTGTGTAGTTTATCCAGACCTTCATTTTGCCATTTGACTTTAATATTCATGAAACAATTGGAAAACGTCATTTAGACCAACCAATCGACCCCCTAAAAAAAAGGAAAAAAAAAAAAATCTAACTTTTCAATACCCTATATAGACTGATCTACCTGACCAGAGCCAGAGACCGAGGAGACGTCCGCATCACCCGATCCATGCCCGGAGCGGACGACTGCTGTACGGACCACAGACTCCTCATCTCCCGACTCTCCGTGACGACCCTACGACCACCCAGAAGGGCACCTGACAGCGTACCACACCAACGCTTTGATTGTAGTAAGCTCCGCAACCCACAGGTGGCACAGAACTACAAGGAGGCCTGCGAACAATACCTCACAGACCCTGTGGGTCAGGCCACTGTCGAGCACCACTGGACCACCCTCAGAAACGCCATGGCACATGCCGCGGAGGAAACACTAGGCTTCACCACCAAGAAACGGCAGGATTGGTTTGATGAGAATGATGCTACCATCTCTCTTCTCATTGAAACCAAACGACAAGCACGCCTGACTTTGGAAAACCAACCAACAGCAGCTAACAAATGTGCTCACAAGGTGGCTGAAGCTGGTTGCCAAAGAGGTATCCGTGAAGCCCAGAACACCTGGTGGCAAAGAAAAGCTGCAGAAATACAGAGTTTCGCTGACCAACGTGACCTGCGCAGCTTCTATGCAGCAACAAAAGAAATATTCGGTCCCACACGGTCATCAGTGGGCAGCCTGAAGGACGCGGATGGGGCCACGACCATCACCGACAGCGAGGGCATCCTGGCCAGGTGGAGGTCTCACTTTGAGAACCTCCTCAATGACCAAGCAGACACCCCAGACGATCTCCTGCGAATGACCCCGCAGCATCCCGTCCGTCACTGGATGGCACTACCACCCTCCATCCATGACTTCAACAAGGCCCTGCAGCGCATGAAGCCCGGCAAAGCCCCAGGGCCAGACATCCCGTTGGAGCTCCTCACTCACGGTGGCCCCGGCTTGAAGAACCGTTTGATGCTCCTTATACTGAAAATATGGGAGACCAAGACCCCCCCCCCCCAGTGACTTCCGCGATGCAAACATCACTACCATCTTCAAGAAGGGAGACAGGGAGAACTGTAACAACTACCGGGGAATATCACTACTAAGCATCGCGAGTAAGATTTTCGCTCGGATTCTCCTTGACCGCCTCCTTATTCTCGCAGATGTCCTGCCAGTCCCAGTGCGGCTTTCGACCTTCCCGCGGGACCATAGACATGATCTTCTGTGCGCAACAACTACAAGAGAAGAGCCTCGAACAACAACAGCCCATAATGTTCATCTTCTGGGATTTGAAAAAGGCCTTCGACAAAGTACCTCGACCTGCCATGTGGGCTGTCCTCAAAAGATATGGCTGCCCACCCGATTTTGTCAAGCTGGTGCGTGCCCTCCATGACGGAATGGTTGGGAGAGTCTGCCACCAGAACTCTCTTTCAGATCCATTCCCCATCAACGGCGGCCTGAAGCAGGGCTGTGTTCTGGCCCCGACGTGTTTCTCGCTATACACCGCAGCAATGCTCAACGAGATTCCCCCAGACACACCCTCAGTCGACCTACGTTTCCGCATGGATGGAGGCGCTTTCAACCTCGTTAGACTCCGCGCCAGAACCAAGACCACCTTGTGTGCAGTGCGAGAACTGCAGTATGCTGACGACAATGCCACCCCAGGTCAGACGGCAGAGGACCTGCAGTCGTTAGCTGATGCATACAACTCTGCCTACGAACGTTTTGGGATGCAAGTCAACTCAGACAAAACCAAGACCCTCGTCCAACATCCACCAGGACTGATGCTCCCCAACTTCAATACCACAGTGAATGACCAACCGTTAGAACAGGTGGACCAGTTCTACCTAGGGAGCATCCTAACATCAGCTCCCACAAGCAAAAAGGACGTGGAGAACAGGATCAGGGCAGCCCACTCCGCTTTTGGCCGACTCAACCGCCGCGTATTTAACAACCACGCACTGACAATGACCACCAAAATAATGGTGTTCAGGGCAGTAGTCCTCTCCACTCTCCTGTATGCATGTGAAACATGGACGCTATATAGTAACGATCTTAAAAACCTAGAACGCTTCCAACAAATGAAACTGAGGCAGATCTTGAAAATCCCCTGGGAGAGCCACACCACCAACATTGAAGTCTTAGAACGTGCCTCGCTGTCCAGCGTGGAGGCCACCATCATCCACCACCGCCTCCGCTGGATAGGACACGTGCATAGGATGGATCCATCTAGGCTCCCAAAGAAAATATTCTACGGAGAACTGACCCAGGGCACCAGACCACGAGGAGCCCCGAAAATGCGCTACAAAGATCAACTAAAGCGCGCCCTGGCTCTAACTGACATCTATCCTTCCTCATGGGAAGAAACAGCCAGGGACAGGAAAACCTGGAGGAGTACAGTACACCATGGCACCGTGGACTTCGAGGAGAAGAGGAGACAAAATGAGGAGGCTAGGAGGAGAAGTAGGAGAGAGCGATTAGAACAGCCCCGCCCACCACCTACCCTCCCATGTGAACACTGTCCGCGACTCTTCCACCACAGACTAGGACTTAACAGCCACATCAGGCATAAGCACCCACCCCACAGATAGGAGGCTGATGGCTAACGACAGAACCCAATATTCGGACACGAGTGGGCGCCGACGACGACCTTGGAACAGTTTTCTACCGAACAACACAAAAGAGATGCCAGTTTTTAATATTACAGAACCTATACCTATACTGTACACATACAGATATGACCGGTCTTTAAAATTACTGCACTATTCCGACGAAAGTTCTGTTGAGCTAAGAAAACCCAGATGGAAATATTTAAAAATTTTACACCATCCAACTCGGCACAAGATGAAATAAAAAACTATACGTTTGAAACATCTAGGAGTTTATGAAATGTGTAGATATGGGATAGTCAGGACGTAGAAACCATAGTAAAAGTGGACCGATAGAAATACAGACTTACAAGGAACTCAAAAGTACAGGACAGGAATAAGACTGCTATCATTTCAAGTCGAACGCCATTAGAAACATAGAAAATATTGAAATGTTTACAACCAAGATGATGATTCGTCTAACAGCTTTGAAAGTCTAACTTTACAAGAGATTCATGTCTAGAATGTGACTGGACGATCAGACTACAGAAATTACCAATGTGTTGACCCACGACAATAAATTTCATTAACTTGATTTAAAAAGTCCTAAAACAGAAGAAAGCTACATCAATCAGTGGGAAGAAGGTCCATAGACTACAGTATTAAAGTAATAAAGGACAAAGGTGAACCACAAAGAGAGTATAACAGATAGGCACGATCAATGTACAAAATAGAAGAGAACTTTCGTCAATATGTCGATAATAAATATAAACTCTCCAGCGATCCTCATGTGATATATAAAAAAAACAAAAGAAATGGAATAACAATATGTTTCGTTTCTTAACAGAACACAAAACAAAATGGTTCCCTCCCAAGTCTACTAAATATCTAATTATGAAAAGTACTCCCAAGACCCTAAAAGATCCAAAGAGATTCCGCTAAGCCTGAATTGATCAAGGAGTTTTAAAACGTAGTCTCTATTTTACAATACTTTATTACATTAAACAAACAATTCAAAATCTAACTGAAATATTCAATAGAAAATCCTTGAAAAATGACAAATTCGAAGATAATTTGTATTTTTCCTAACCATACAAACCTTAGCTATTTACAAAGGGTATTACTTTTAGCGTAGCTGAAATGGCCGAGCCATTAGAATTTAACGAGGGTGTATTACCCCCGCGGTAGTTAGCGGGGGGGGGGGGGGGGGTAGGGGAGTGGTAGCTAGCTACCCCTCCTCCCCCTCACACACAGGTGAATACTCACTTTCACTTAGAGGTAGGACTTGTCTTGGGGGACAGGGCTGGCGGGCAAATATGTGTAAATAGCTAAGGTTTGTATGGTTAGGAAAAATACAAATTATCTTCGAATTTGTCATTTGTTCCGTAACCGAAATACAAACCACGCTATTTACAAAGGGTGACTTATCCCTTAGGAAGGTTGGAAAGTCCCCAGCCATACTGGCTTTGGCTTTACCCGGGGACTCAGAATCCGTGTGAGTCGCGCTCGAGAAAAGGAGTCCCTGCACCTCACAAGTTCCTTGCTCCGCAAGGAACCATGTGGCCTACGTAAGCTTGTGTGTGAAGGAAGAAGTGTGACCCGTCCTAGGCAGTTGACCTGGAGTTCCAGAAGGAACTCTGGGTTAGGACGTTCCCAATACCACCTCGTCAGGGTATGGGGGACGCGACAGTATTGACTCAATACTCGGAACACAAGGAAGCATGGTTTACCTGCAGAGGTTCGAGGTCAGCTATGCAGAGACCAGGATGCTGCTTCCCCGTAGAGGGGATGATGAAGAAATAAGTAAGGGCCAGACATACTTCTTTCGTTCATGCAGACTAAAACCTGATAACAATGCCCTCAACCTTCTGCTACCTGTCCAAAAAGGAGCCTGAGGTTAGACCAGCTGTTGTGTAGCCACCACAGAGCGATAGAAAACGTATCGAGACTCCTGTGGGTCACGCCCTGCAGGAAGCGGGCTGCGAAGGTCATCAGACACTTCCAGACTCCAGCTTGTAGCACCTGCGTCACAGAGTAGTATTACTCGAAGGCGAGGGACGTTGCGATGTATCCAACATCGTGCTGTAGGGCGACGTGACGGGGGAGGGTCTGAAGACAGGTCGAGATGAATGTCCTTGAGTCCGGGCTGAAGAGGTATACTGGTGACTCTCCCCCCATGTCCTCCTTGTGTTCCCAAATCGGCTGCAACTGAGGACAAACTGCAGCTGTTCCCAGCGCTAACCTCTCGATTCCTTACTGGCAAGAAAGAGAAGGTCTTGGGACATCAGACACAGAATGGAGACTCGAAATCTTGAATGAATCGGACCGAAGGGCCGGGACCCTCAGATTCTGAGTCTAGCCAACAACTCAGGAGCGAGCCTGAATGTTGCCTTCCCCTCTTCCTTAGAAAGGGGGGAGTAGTAAGAGACCAAGAAGATTGCTTACACACTGGCCGTGGCCAGAGTGAGCAGAAGACCCAAGGCGGAATACAATTCGAGGCCTGTCGTAAAAGGGTCTTGAGAAGATCTCTTAAAGGACTAAAAGTCCGAGCCATGCTCCAAGTTGGAGGTCTTCCTCCGACTAGGGCAGGGACGATCGTAGCTTCACATGAGCGAGGATAGATCCAGCAGGCAGGAAAAAGTTATTACTTTAAGCCTGAAGGTCAGGGAAAGGCTGAGTGACAGGCTTCATTGCAGAGAGCGGAAAGGAGTTTCCTCCCGCCGAAAGGCAATAAGACCGTTATTGCTGGAGAAGAGGCCTCAAGGGAAGAGGTATATCTCCCACGGCACCAACCACCTTAGACTCTTCACTTTGCCTGGGAGACCCCTGTGGATGACTATCGCAGATGACGCGACCTCCGTACCGCGACTGTAGCGGGTTGTCTCTTCTAGAGGAGGAAGCGTAGTGTCTCCAGGCATGAAGCCGAAGCGACGCCCCGGTTCGGGAGAGATATCGCAGTGTGGTTGCTTGAGTAGTCTGCGCCGTGGGAGAAGCTCTCCCGGGAGTTCCGTCAGGGGAAGCAGAGGGTCCAGAAACCGTTCTGCGCATAGTCCCATTGGAGCTCTCCCATTGAAAGGTTGACAGACAACCTGGTCTTGTTGAGACCCATTGTCCGCAGACAAAAAGGAGGGAAGACGCAGGCGTCGAAGTTGTCCCACCATCACCGGAATGCATCTTGCCAGAGTCTCGGGGTCTGAGACTGGGGGAAGACTAGCGGAAGCTTGAGGTTCCAAGCTGTCGCGATCAGGTCCCCCAGACCAGCACTTGCAGGTTACCCAAGGTCAAAGACCCCTAGGTACACTCTCTCTATGAGGCTCTGCTCGGATAGTCCGAGAGAAACATTCCCCTGCCTGGAATGAGAGAGCCGATGGTGGTATTGAGAGAATCTCAATCATCCCGGTATCTCTACTGCAAGATGTGAAGGTGTGAAAATGCGTCCCCTGCTGGTTAGAATGAAGTCGACGCGCAACGGGGCGACTCGGCAGGAGCTGTAGGATCTGAAGAGGGGCCAGACTAAGGCCCCTAAGCCTGCCTGAATGATGGAGAGGTGTCCTTCAGGTCTTAACCATAGGCCTGGACCGGAACATGCCCCCCCCCCTTTCCTTTGACGAGTCTGAGAACCGCATCAAGAATGTGGGGAAAGGACGAGAATATCCACTACCATCAAGAGGCTCCATAGGTCAACACCCATTGCAGGTCTAATAGTTCCGCTGGTCCCATAGGGCCAGGGAGGCCGGTTAAACATTGCCTGAAGCCACCGGAACTTGGATCGCCCCACATGGAACTTATCCTGAGGCGACCGTTCGGACTATAGACGGGTCAATGAGGAAAGGAGAACTAGGAAACGTTCCAAGGTAGGGCTGAAAGCTCTGCTTGACTGAGAACAGGTACTGCGACTCTCCTCAGTCTTGCCACAGTCAACCGAAAGGAAGGCTCGGAGGATGTGGTAACAGAATCTGGCGTCCCCAGGTGGTCACCCATCCAAGTACCGACGTTGCTTAACCTCGCTGGACGGACGAGAAGCGGGGTTTCCAATGTGGTAAGGCGGTTGACTCAATATCATGGCCAGATACTCCAGATGTTGAGGCAGAGGAAGAGAAGGCTCCAAGCAAAATACCATGAGCCCACACTCATGGTAAGCATCCGGAAGCTTGTCCCGGCGCTGAAGAAGGTCGAAAACCGAGCCTACCGGAGTTGACCAGCCCTCCAAAAAGCAGAGGAGGCGGAAGCCTGCACCTGAGCGGCCAAGAGGAAGGCAGGGAGAGTTCTGTGGGGAAACAAACCTGCTATGCCACGGCGGGATAGCCACACTGCATCATAAGCAGGAATACTTGCAGTCTAGGCTGAATTCGACTAGCACCCTGGAAGATGGATGGAATGGAAACAAAGTACCCGTCCTTCCGATCCAGGGTTTAAGGAGTCCTGTCGCCTCGTTACCAGTCTGATCGATTCTGCTGGTCTACGCTGGCCGAAGTTTGTTCGACAAACTTGATCAGGGCTGAGAGGTCGACTATGGACATCCCCTCTCAGATCCTTCCTTACAAGAAAGGATCGACTGAGGGGGCCGGGGGTGAAGCCGTCGATGATCCTAAGGAAGACCTTCGCCTAAGGTATGGATCATTCTGCCCAACCGGGCAACTCTGCTGACGCTATGGCATAGAGGTTCAGAGACACTGAATTCGCTGACAGAGACGGCAGGCGCGATATCCTTGGCTACTCACAGAGATTGTGCGGGAATGGGCATCGGGAAGCTGTCATTCGGATGAGTAACCTTAAGCATCCTCCCAGTGAAAAACCTGCAATCCTAGAGTTCGTGAACTCCTTTTAGGACTATGCCCCCCCGGGGGAGTCTCCCGTGCCATCTGTTCCTGACAGGAGGAAACTGCAATTGGACACCTTGTCCCAGTTGTCGTAGCCGATAACTTAGGCCGACGTGGTTGAAAGAAAAGGGCGCTGGAGCCCTGCAGAGTCTGGAAGAAAGCGCCTTGGAGGAGTGAAACCGGAAGTCGATTTACTCCGCACAGCAGCTAAGTCTCTGTCCTTGGGCACAAACAAACTCTTCCCAAGGATGGAAGGGTGTCTGAGGTCGTCGACCTCCACAGATGAGACACCCGAAGGAAGCCCTCAGTCAGCGCGTCCAGATGGTACAACATCGAGCTTGTCCGCAAGTTAGATACTTAACGACGTAAGGCCAAGGTGCCTAAGCTCGAGAGGAGGAAAGTACCCTTGATCTTCCTGTAGCTTCCTTGAACCAGACCTCGGGCCGTAACCGAGGAGGGAAAGAACCTGGTAAGCTCCCAGAGGAAGAGGTAAGCAGTCACCCCTTGTCCGATGGAGAAATCTCGAACGGAAAGTCCCCCCGCCAAAAATCCTTCCAGGGAATGACGGGGAAGGGCTAACCCAGGTTCAGGAATAGAGAAGTGTTGCTCAGATCTCCCTTCAGTTTCTCCTATTCTTGCAAGTGCCATGCTCTGTGTTTACGGGGTGAGGCAGTGTTCTGGAAATACGCTCCAGAAGAACTCGCCAGGCTGGTCATGCTGCGAAAACCCCATTGGGAATCGTGGTCGCAATTGCCCTGGAGCTCGCGCGACGGGAATTCCTGGTGGTCGGCGAGCGATAACCCATAGACGAGCAATGGATACTGCAAGAAATAAGAAGACATTTGTGCGAAGAAACACTGTAGGTTCGCGCGACGGAATGTCATGTAAAGGAAAATAATTCCTACTAAATAAGGTGATATGTGTATTTGATCAAGTATTTTATGAGTTTTGTTCGTTAGTTAAACGATAGAGAGACATTGAAATAAAGAGAGAGAGAGAGAGAGAGACGAGAAAAATAAAATCAGAGTGAGAGGGTACTCGAGAGGCACTGTTTGTGAAAAGTGCTGACATAAGCGATAAATTGGCCAAAACAACGCAATTGGAATGCGCGTCGGTTAGCTTGCCGAGAAATCGGAAGTGACATATGTATGACGTTACCATTACGTCAGAAGAAGGGACCAATAGAACACAAGAATAGTCACATGACGTGACGCAATTACAACGCCCTTGTTCTGGGATACTTAAGCAACAAGCGCATCGAGGAACAAGCTCTTCCCTACAAGTAACCGCGTTAAACGGTTGTCCCTTCTCCCTCTCCCCCCGTCATGGGGGAGGCCTTACCCGTGGTGCACAGTTTGGCCGGCACTAACGAAACGTCAAGTTAACAACAAGATATTTACAAAGACGGACAACGAAGGGACCGAGTTCCCTAACTGCCAACAAATTACTTTCCAACCGGGAGGTAGAAGATGATCTTCGATGAAGGAGAAATTACCAAGAAGCGTGTCCATGAGAAGACACAGCTATGAAGAAGCGATCCCCAAACCGCATAAATAGAAGTCAAGTATTTCGCATACCGAATGCTGATGTGGTAGCAGAAGTCTACGGTTGCAGCCTCCAATCTTCAAGAATTTATAAACTTCCAGTCTGTATTTAAACCCATGTAGAAGATTACTGTAAAGCTAATGTACATCAAAGTTCCAGAAGTAAAGTGAAGGAACTATACGGCATTTTACCATCACCCACTTTCCTGAGGGTCTAGAATTAAATAATATTTTTGCACTGAAAGGATTGAAGAGATACATTTATTTAATTAAAATAATATTAAAGTGGTGCTTAATGAAAGAAAAAGAAAATGCCCAATAAAGCATCACAAATGGTGGCAGCTTAAATGGATAAAATGCCGTGATGATATTTTTCAGTGCATATATTAATGACTAAATTCTTCCAGATACCAGTTGTACACCTTTGCAGAATAAACATCAAGAAGCCAAGAAAAGTAGTGAGGACGTGAGACGAAGCAAGAGTCTAAACACAAGAAACCATTACCGAAGCGAAGAAGATGAAAACAAAAGGGCAAGAAAGAAGAAATGTGAGTAAAAGAATCTCTCTCTTAAATAAGTCTCTCAGTTTAAAAGTGAAAAAACTTGTCTCTCGTTTAAGAATAGGAATTTTTTTTTGATTCGCTAGGGTTTCTTGAATGATGCATGAATTACTTTGTATTTTTTTTCTTGTGTAAGATAAGATGTATTATGATTTTTTTTAAAGTGATGGTAATGATGTGAGCCCAAAGAATATAAAAGATAGATATGATTTAGAATTACGCAAGTAGGTGAAAAATACAAATGAGTAACGTCCCATAAAAAAAAGTGAGTTTGAAGAATTAACACAAATTACTAACCCCGCTAACATGAATTCAGTAGGGAAATTAACACAGTTTTTGTGGAAATATAGGTAGGAATAACCAAGATAAAAGAAGGTTAGAGAAATATGCCGTATGTAAGTGGTTAGCTGATATTGAAAGTAGAATAGTTAGTCTGAGAATAAACAATGAGACAGCAGAATTAAACAGGCTATGTTAACCGTGTATACAAATGTAAGTGATGCTCACATAACCTTGAATGGTAAGTAATTTAAAAATGCAGCAAATCTGAGTGAGTTTAAAAAATAATGTAGGCAATTATGGCGATCAGTCAAAGAGACAGACAGGTTAACAAATCTACAAAAGTTCCTATAGGTAAAATATGAGGGTGGCTCGGTAAATGAATTTGCCACACAAATGGAGGATCACGTAGCAACAGTAAAAGGAACAGGATTCCTTTGCTAAAGGTAAGTTTATTGCTAATGAATAATTCCCTATATATAGAAATAAATGAGGCAAAAAAAAAAAAAAAAAAATGTGAAAAATAGCATCCTAGATATGAGTTTTACAAAAAGAAAAGGGAAAATAGCAAAATGATAGGAAATCAGGAAGAAAAATCCTAAGGGACTAATAGCCACAAAATCCTACCAGAGAAATTTTGAGTAATTTAAATAGATGCAGGAAAGTTAGAACAGCAGACTGGAACGAGGCGCTAAAATTACCCTAGAGTTAAATAGAATAATGGGCAGAAATTTAGGTCAAAGACAGTTTAAAGAAATAAAGATGACACATTTAGGTCTAGGGAAAGATTACATAAAAAGGGGATAGAAATTAGGTAAAATAATGAAAAAGGGAAAACATACAGGGAGAAAGGCAGGCACAGAGATAAAGAACCCCATCATGAAATTAAACAAAGACACTTCTCAGAAAGCCCTCCGGCACAAAGAAAGTGAAATACAAATCCTCCAAATAGTGAAAAGAAAAGAATTAAAAATAATTAGCCGGATAGAAAGGAAGTCAGGAAGACGAAAAATTTTATATAGGAAAGATAGGCATATGTAGCGGAGGTATATCCACGTTGCAAGTGACTATTTTATCTTATGGAGACTCTGGCAAATATAGTTGATATACTAGGATGCAATACAGTGATAGAATATTGAGAAATACCTGCTTCCAAATTTTAAGGGTGAAAATAAAATGATATGCAGAAATGAAATGCAAACAAGTAAAAATCAAGGGGTATGAACCGTCAGGTTAGGTAGAGAATTAAATGCCAAAATGTGCCAAATGATGAATAAAGATGTAATTTTTTGTAACATTTCCCAATAGAGCCTTAAGATATCGTTCAAAAACGATACAATGATGAAGTAAGAATTTTGTTTGTGAGAAGTGCAGGCTTAAAATAAAGAAAAGAAAAAAATGAGATAGTCAGGGTATGATTCTACTTGTCAAAGACAAGTCTTTTACAAAACTGGCCACTTTGTAGGAGACGAATTTGACATGAGAAACAGACTCCAGACTAAGAAAGGGAAATGGAAATTGATTAAAAAGACAAGGAGAAATAAAGTTGAGAAATAGGAAGAGTAGCCAAGAATAGATATACTCCTTGTCAATATATGACAGGCGCCATATAAATAAATTAGAATGTCGACAGAAATACAGTGAATAAAATAGAATAGCCTAAATAAGAGGGAATTCCAAGAAATAAATGTCATAGGCAATTGAAGCTATAGGCTTATAGAATTAAAAGAAATATGTAATATGTCGTTGTTAGGCACAAAGATTTAAGATGAAGATATAGGCATATGAATAATAAATGAGCTATGATGCTATTAAATAAATAAAGTCTGATCAGTACTGAAAATATAAAAAGCTAGAATTTAGCTAGAGAAGTCATAATGATGCCTAAATAAAAATAACCCGCAGAGATAAAGAAGATAGGTTAACTAAAAATAGGATGCCAGAGTCTGTCAAAAGAGACAATAATGCAGTTCAGATGAAGGAAAATACAAGCACACTAATTAATTAATACTACTCCGGATAAAATAACTCATCTGAATGGCGGGTAATGACTTCTAAAATAAAGGAGTAGAGATTACAGTTAGGTAATCAGAAAGGGGCAAAAATTTACCATAAGGAGCATAGAAATAGGGATAGATGAGAAATAGGCAGAGATTAGCCATTGCAGGCGATAGGTTAGGCAGAAAAGAATAGAAACATCGGCGCCAGAACCTGCCCAGAGAAACTGTCAAAAACTTATTAAAACTTTTTAAATACCGGTATGAATCATGAAATATTACCTATCAGCCAACGCCCCATAACGAACACGGTGAGTGTTAAAATGAATCAATAAGACTCCTTATAAATCTCCCGAGATATATTACCCAATGAGGATAGAAGTTAGACTAGTTAGATCATCATAAGTAGAATATAACTGACATGTCTATCCCGATAATAAAAAATGTTTGGCTCGATTATTGAGGAGTAAAATATTGTAAGTACCATGGTCAAAGAATACAAGCCATTCACGGCTATTAGCATTTCGAAGAATGTTAGAAATTAGAGTGAAGTCGACGGGCTCACTCAGCTCCTCTAACTATTGACAGAATGATGATCTAAATTTGGAGACAGAAAGAATAAGCCTATAGAGTGATGTTACTAAGTTTAGTAAGAATATAGAGCCATAAAAATAATAGAACTAGTCTAGAATAGGGAGAATAGCAGGATAAAGAGCAGATTAAAGAGTGACCCATCCCTAGATTTGAATAGGGTAAGTAAACAGAGTAGATAGATTTAAGATATGTAGAGAAATAAGGGTTAAAGTGGAAATCCTGCTCCACTAAGATTGACAGATGTAAAAGATTTTTTTTTGGAATGATAGGATCTTAGGGATAATAAGCAGTATTTGCTAAATTACCCAAGCCTTAAGATAAAGTTAACCTAAAAATATGTAGTGTGCAAATGAAATAGAAGGCTATAAATAATGAAGAGAAATTAATTTTGATCCTACATTACCTTAACCCGATCTCTTACCCAGGAGTTATAAAAATAATGTGTGAAGCCTCATAAATATAAAAAGAAATGTCTCATTAAAAAGGTAAAACCCGAAGAAGGGTAATGTATCATGAGAGTAGTCTTAAATTAAATGAAAATAACCGAGTAGGATAGATTATCCAAATAATGGTCTAGAGAAGTTTAAAAATTTGTTTAGGGCATAGAGTATATGTGCTTATTGCTCGTGAGAATGATTGTGATTTTGCAGTCCAGGAAGGACTATTGTGGATGAAAAAATAAAAGGAATCTTAGGAGCCTTAAAGTACTGGATGTTTGTCCAGGATAAATCACTTTGTTGGTAGGTTTATGATGATAAAAGAAAGATTATTTAAAAGGACAGGAACATGTTAAAAGGAAATATAACTACCAATATTTTGTTTCAGTTGTCAGGTAGGAAACCTAGAAATAAGAAGAATTAAAATAGAACAAGAGAAACCAAAGGTTAATAGAAATGATGTAGATGAATTACTCCCAAAAAATAGGAATCATATAACAGGATTGCATATTGCTTAAAGGAATACATACAAGGAATAGGGAGAAAAACTTGTTCATGAATAGAAATTCCTGACATACTAACAAAATACTAACAAAAACTCATGCTCAAGTTAGTAGGACATCCAGTAATCAAAGACTGCATTTGATGATGAAATAAATTTTTGACCTAAGATAGATGTTTGAGATCGTAAAATTAAAGCCTACGTATAAGAAGTATAAAGGTCATATAAGGGTAAGAATCCTTTAGAAATTACGATTGCATTTTCTCAATCCCATAGTGGTGGTACCAACGGACTACCAGGGACTCTGTTCCCAGAACTTGACAAATGATAAAAACATACTGGTCTACATAGAATTTGATTTAACAAAGAAGGGTTGATGAGTCTGTAACAGAATGATTTGAGACCAGGATAAATAACTAGACATTCGTGTCTATAGAAATTCTTTTGGGAAATGCACCCGAATTTATTAGAGATTAATGAAAACTGTGCAATATTTTTCTTGTAGTAAGAAGGGTGAAATAAGCCATGATAAGTCAAGTTAAAATAGAGAAAAGGGGGCAAATAAAATAATGGCAAGGGGTTGAGGATGTCCTGCGAACTATATATAGACCAACATAGAAGACTAATAACAATTACTTAAAAAGAACGAATTTACTTTGAAATAACTCGGTATGTGGGAAACAGATTTTTTTTTGTTAGGTAGAATTAAGAAAGACTACTAAACTCCTTGGGAAATGAAATAAAAAAAAAAAAAAAAAAAAAAATATCTGGGCACTCAAACAAATATTGAGGGTAACAAATGGGTGAAATCTTTTAATTATGTAAAGTGTGTTATCCTAGAATTTGAATATGTATTCCGTAATCAACAAAGAAGGTCCAAATCATAAATGTCTCCAAACAATTAATTAAGGGACCACAGAGAATATTGAGTTGCAAACTAAGATGAAAAGTTTTGATAAAGTTATGGGTAATGAAGACAGGTGAAATATGAACCCATAGGTGATTGAATGTTTACAAATGTATTGATTTTGTTTGCAAGTTTGAATAAATAATGATGCCATTAGAGCAAAAGAATTATTACTGCATTTTATAGGCGATGCATTGATTGATATTTTTTTGTAGTGTAACACGTGTAACAATGATAAACATGCATGTATACAATGAATTTTGTTATGTTTTGATGATGTTTAAGTTAACTTAAATAATTATGAAGAAAGAAAGATTTAGGTGATTAAAAGATAAGATGTGCACCAATAATGAACTTTGAAGTTGAATGTCTCAAAGGGATATTTTAGACCCATAATAATTATGCAGGTAATGGTGAACAATTGAGTACGTATGGTGAATTACAATAATTAAACCTTTCGTTTTGAAGTTAAAAAAAAAGAGTGTGTGTGGAAACACACGAATTGATTTTTATGCCTGTGTAGTAGATGAATCCTTGAAGAAAGGATAAATAAGGAGTTTTAGTTGAGACAGTCTGCAATTGGTTTCTTTAAAGAAAAGTTTTAACATTGAAATGTAAGTTCCTGTCACTTGAATTTTATGAATATCCTTCTGAATACGATATATATAGTTGAGAATTGAAGTTCTTGAGATAAAAATAATACGCAGACAAGGTGCAAATAAGATTCAAATTTATGAACATGATTTTGTTATGTATTGAATGTGATGTTTGATGATTTAAGACATTGATATGTTTGAGTTTTTGGTTTTACTCATTATTTTTATGAAGAAGGTGAGAAATATTTCTTTTGATGCTATTAATTAACAATGATTTATCATGATGATATTGATGAGTAAATAAGGTACCATAATGATGTTTTACAAATGTTTATTGGTACTGATTACAAATGAGTAATACTCTTGATGAGTTATAATGTGCATGACACAATTATATTTTTTGTTGCAGAAATATTTTGATTGGTTTGGATTGATGTTATGTATGTTTGAACATTTATTTTCTGCCATTTGTTGCATTGCATTGGAGAAGTGATTTTTGTGTTTACATCAATAAGACCAAGATTTTGAGGTCATAGGTAATGGAAAATATGAGTTGAATAGAAGTTAAAGGTGAAGGCATTTCCTAATTGATTGCACAGTTGAACACAGAAGACATTATTAATTTTGCCTTACGTACCCAGTGAATTAAGGGTTAATTATTCCATTATCAAGAATTAAGAAAAATATGTTTCAATATTGTGTTGAATTATTTGAAGGGAACAGGAAGTTTTTCCTAAACATATATTGATGATAAACTTATGCAATTGCATTATTTTAAAAATGATTAATGTTGATTTTCTTTTGATGAAGATGATTTTGATTTATTGCACTAAGGTGCATATTATTTTGTTGATGATGATTTTGATTATTTGTGTTGAAATGCATATTATTTGATGATGATGATTTTGATTTGTTGCATTGAAATGCATATTATTTGATGATGATGATTTTGATTTGTTGTGTTGAAATGTATTTCTTTTGGTGATGATGAATTATTGATGAATTATTTTTGGGTAAACCATGAAATGAGTTATTAAGATGTGAATTCCAGAGGAATTCAGGTACGTGACCGAGTGGTGTCATGTAAAGGAAAATAATTCCTACTAAATAAGGTGATATGTGTATTTGATCAAGTATTTTATGAGTTTTGTTCGTTAGTTAAACGATAGAGAGACATTGAAATAAAGAGAGAGAGAGAGAGAGAGACGAGAAAAATAAAATCAGAGTGAGAGGGTACTCGAGAGGCACTGTTTGTGAAAAGTGCTGACATAAGCGATAAATTGGCCAAAACAACGCAATTGGAATGCGCGTCGGTTAGCTTGCCGAGAAATCGGAAGTGACATATGTATGACGTTACCATTACGTCAGAAGAAGGGACCAATAGAACACAAGAATAGTCACATGACGTGACGCAATTACAACGCCCTTGTTCTGGGATACTTAAGCAACAAGCGCATCGAGGAACAAGCTCTTCCCTACAAGTAACCGCGTTAAACGGTTGTCCCTTCTCCCTCTCCCCCCGTCATGGGGGAGGCCTTACCCGTGGTGCACAGTTTGGCCGGCACTAACGAAACGTCAAGTTAACAACAAGATATTTACAAAGACGGACAACGAAGGGACCGAGTTCCCTAACTGCCAACAAATTACTTTCCAACCGGGAGGTAGAAGATGATCTTCGATGAAGGAGAAATTACCAAGAAGCGTGTCCATGAGAAGACACAGCTATGAAGAAGCGATCCCCAAACCGCATAAATAGAAGTCAAGTATTTCGCATACCGAATGCTGATGTGGTAGCAGAAGTCTACGGTTGCAGCCTCCAATCTTCAAGAATTTATAAACTTCCAGTCTGTATTTAAACCCATGTAGAAGATTACTGTAAAGCTAATGTACATCAAAGTTCCAGAAGTAAAGTGAAGGAACTATACGGCATTTTACCATCACCCACTTTCCTGAGGGTCTAGAATTAAATAATATTTTTGCACTGAAAGGATTGAAGAGATACATTTATTTAATTAAAATAATATTAAAGTGGTGCTTAATGAAAGAAAAAGAAAATGCCCAATAAAGCATCACAGGAACACCATCCGTCTGCGCGATGGAAAAAACCGTTGGTTCGCGCGTGGGCGAACATTGGAGAGCATGAGCGTAGACGTGCAGGCACGTGGGCGTGTGGGCGCGCGGGCGAGTGGTCGCGCGATTGCACGGGCGAGCGATCGCTCGGTTGCACGGGCGAGCGGTCGCGCGGACGAGCGGTCGTGAGGGTGGGCAGGTGGATGAGAGCGAGTCCGAGGCGGCGAACGCAAGCGTTAGCGCGATGGCGAGGAAACGCGCTGCCGCGTGGGCAAGGAGGACCGCTGGCGATATGGATCAACAAGCGATCGGTGGTGAGCTGGTGAGCGCTAACGCACAGGTTGGCGATGGCGCGTTGTGTTATGCCGACGCGATGGTCAAGCATTATGCGCAGGTGAGCAATCGCGATCAGTGATCAGCATGCGCCGGGTCGCGCGATGGCGGTGAGGGCCGCGCGATGGCGGTGAGGGCCGCGCGATGGCGGTGAGGGCCGCGCGATGGCGGTGAGGGCCGCGCGCTGGCGGCCAGCATCCGCAGGTGAGGGCCGCGCGATGGCGGCCAGCATCCGCAGGTGAGGGCCGCGCGCTGGCGGCCAGCATCCGCAGGTGAGGGCCGCGCGATGGCGGCCAGCATCCGCAGGTGAGGGCCGCGCGCTGGCGGCCAGCATCCGCAGGTGAGGGCCGCGCGATGGCGGCCAGCATCCGCAGGTGAGGGCCGCGCGCTGGCGGCCAGCATCCGCAGGTGAGGGCCGCGCGATGGCGGCCAGCATCCGCAGGTGAGGGCCGCGCGCTGGCGGCCAGCATCCGCAGGTGAGGGCCGCGCGCTGGCGGCCAGCATCCGCAGGTGAGGGCCGCGCGCTGGCGGCCAGCATCCGCAGGTGAGGGCCGCGCGCTGGCGGCCAGCATCCGCAGGTGAGGGCCGCGCGCTGGCGGCCAGCATCCGCAGGTGAGGGCCGCGCGCTGGCGGCCAGCATCCGCAGGTGAGGGCCGCGCGCTGGCGGCCAGCATCCGCAGGTGAGGGCCGCGCGATGGCGGCCAGCATCCGCAGGTGAGGGCCGCGCGCTGGCGGCCAGCATCCGCAGGTGAGGGCCGCGCGATGGCGGCCAGCATCCGCAGGTGAGGGCCGCGCGATGGCGGCCAGCATCCGCAGGTGAGGGCCGCGCGATGGCGGCCAGCATCCGCAGGTGAGGGCCGCGCGATGGCGGCCAGCATCCGCAGGTGAGGGCCGCGCGATGGCGGCCAGCATCCGCAGGTGAGGGCCGCGCGATGGCGGCCAGCATCCGCAGGTGAGGGCCGCGCGATGGCGGCCAGCATCCGCAGGTGAGGGCCGCGCGATGGCGGCCAGCATCCGCAGGTGAGGGCCGCGCGATGGCGGCCAGCATCCGCAGGTGAGGGCCGCGCGATGGCGGCCAGCATCCGCAGGTGAGGGCCGCGCGATGGCGGCCAGCATCCGCAGGTGAGGGCCGCGCGATGGCGGCCAGCATCCGCAGGTGAGGGCCGCGCGATGGCGGCCAGCATCCGCAGGTGAGGGCCGCGCGATGGCGGCCAGCATCCGCAGGTGAGGGCCGCGCGATGGCGGCCAGCATCCGCAGGTGAGGGCCGCGCGATGGCGGCCAGCATCCGCAGGTGAGGGCCGCGCGATGGCGGCCAGCATCCGCAGGTGAGGGCCGCGCGATGGCGGCCAGCATCCGCAGGTGAGGGCCGCGCGATGGCGGCCAGCATCCGCAGGTGAGGGCCGCGCGATGGCGGCCAGCATCCGCAGGTGAGGGCCGCGCGATGGCGGCCAGCATCCGCAGGTGAGGGCCGCGCGATGGCGGCCAGCATCCGCAGGTGAGGGCCGCGCGATGGCGGCCAGCATCCGCAGGTGAGGGCCGCGCGATGGCGGCCAGCATCCGCAGGTGAGGGCCGCGCGATGGCGGCCAGCATCCGCAGGTGAGGGCCGCGCGATGGCGGCCAGCATCCGCAGGTGAGGGCCGCGCGATGGCGGCCAGCATCCGCAGGTGAGGGCCGCGCGATGGCGGCCAGCATCCGCAGGTGAGGGCCGCGCGATGGCGGCCAGCATCCGCAGGTGAGGGCCGCGCGATGGCGGCCAGCATCCCCAGGTGAGGGCCGCGCGATGGCGGCCAGCATCCGCAGGTGAGGGCCGCGCGATGGCGGCCAGCATCCCCAGGTGAGGGCCGCGCGATGGCGGCCAGCATCCGCAGGTGAGGGCCGCGCGATGGCGGCCAGCATCCCCAGGTGAGGGCCGCGCGATGGCGGCCAGCATCCGCAGGTGAGGGCCGCGCGATGGCGGCCAGCATCCCCAGGTGAGGGCCGCGCGATGGCGGCCAGCATCCGCAGGTGAGGGCCGCGCGATGGCGGCCAGCATCCCCAGGTGAGGGCCGCGCGATGGCGGCCAGCATCCGCAGGTGAGGGCCGCGCGATGGCGGCCAGCATCCCCAGGTGAGGGCCGCGCGATGGCGGCCAGCATCCGCAGGTGAGGGCCGCGCGATGGCGGCCAGCATCCCCAGGTGAGGGCCGCGCGATGGCGGCCAGCATCCGCAGGTGAGGGCCGCGCGATGGCGGCCAGCATCCCCAGGTGAGGGCCGCGCGATGGCGGCCAGCATCCGCAGGTGAGGGCCGCGCGATGGCGGCCAGCATCCCCAGGTGAGGGCCGCGCGATGGCGGCCAGCATCCGCAGGTGAGGGCCGCGCGATGGCGGCCAGCATCCCCAGGTGAGGGCCGCGCGATGGCGGCCAGCATCCGCAGGTGAGGGCCGCGCGATGGCGGCCAGCATCCCCAGGTGAGGGCCGCGCGATGGCGGCCAGCATCCGCAGGTGAGGGCCGCGCGATGGCGGCCAGCATCCCCAGGTGAGGGCCGCGCGATGGCGGCCAGCATCCGCAGGTGAGGGCCGCGCGATGGCGGCCAGCATCCCCAGGTGAGGGCCGCGCGATGGCGGCCAGCATCCGCAGGTGAGGGCCGCGCGATGGCGGCCAGCATCCCCAGGTGAGGGCCGCGCGATGGCGGCCAGCATCCGCAGGTGAGGGCCGCGCGATGGCGGCCAGCATCCCCAGGTGAGGGCCGCGCGATGGCGGCCAGCATCCGCAGGTGAGGGCCGCGCGATGGCGGCCAGCATCCCCAGGTGAGGGCCGCGCGATGGCGGCCAGCATCCCCAGGTGAGGGCCGCGCGATGGCGGCCAGCATCCCCAGGTGAGGGCCGCGCGATGGCGGCCAGCATCCCCAGGTGAGGGCCGCGCGATGGCGGCCAGCATCCCCAGGTGAGGGCCGCGCGATGGCGGCCAGCATCCCCAGGTGAGGGCCGCGCGATGGCGGCCAGCATCCCCAGGTGAGGGCCGCGCGATGGCGGCCAGCATCCCCAGGTGAGGGCCGCGCGATGGCGGCCAGCATCCCCAGGTGAGGGCCGCGCGATGGCGGCCAGCATCCCCAGGTGAGGGCCGCGCGATGGCGGCCAGCATCCCCAGGTGAGGGCCGCGCGATGGCGGCCAGCATCCCCAGGTGAGGGCCGCGCGATGGCGGCCAGCATCCCCAGGTGAGGGCCGCGCGATGGCGGCCAGCATCCCCAGGTGAGGGCCGCGCGATGGCGGCCAGCATCCCCAGGTGAGGGCCGCGCGATGGCGGCCAGCATCCCCAGGTGAGGGCCGCGCGATGGCGGCCAGCATCCCCAGGTGAGGGTCGCGCGATGGCGGCCATGGCGGCCAGCATCCGCAGGTGAGGGTCGCGCGATGGCGGCCAGCATCCGCAGGTGAGGGTCGCGCGATGGCGGCCAGCATCCGCAGGTGAGGGTCGCGCGATGGCGGCCAGCATCCGCAGGTGAGGGTCGCGCGATGGCGGCCAGCATCCGCAGGTGAGGGTCGCGCGATGGCGGCCAGCATCCCCAGGTGAGGGTCGCGCGATGGCGGCCAGCATCCGCAGGTGAGGGTCGCGCGATGGCGGCCAGCATCCCCAGGTGAGGGTCGCGCGATGGCGATCAGCATGCGCAGGTGAGCTAGTAGCTGGCGAACCATGTTCCTTCAGAAGTGTTGGAGAACGTTGGCGTGCCGGCTGTAACACACGTGGGCGATCCGGAGATCGCTGGCGGGCTGACGATCGCTGGCGGGCTGACGATCGCTGGCGAGCTGACGATCGCTGACGAGCTGATGATCGCTGACGAGCAGAAGGCTACGCGTGGAAGCCTGCGCAAAGAAGAAGAGTCCTTGACCCTGACCTGAACCGAAGTTCTAGATCGCGAGGGCGAACGTGGGCGCACGGCGCGTAACAGGAACCAACAGGAACCCCAGGGAAGATCATCTTGAAAGCGCTGACGAACAGGAGAGCGCTGATGAGCAGAAGGGCGCGCAGGGAAACCCTGACACGCAAGGGAAGAACCCCCGTGGGGGCAACCCTTAGCCCCGAAGGGATCGTTGTCCGCCGGGAGACTGATGTCCGTCGGAAGACCGCTGTCCGTCGGAAGACCGCTGTCCGTCGGGAAGACCGTTGTCCGTCGGGAAGACTGTTGCCCGTCGGAAGACGAGATCAGACTGCTGTCCATTTGCACCAAGGCGGAAGATCAAGAAAAAGGAGTTGTAGGCTGCAAACGGAGATTCAAAAAGGCGCCTCAAGCACCCTTGTAGGGAGATGAGAGGCCCTTACGACGAGGCGGACGGAGGGCCTTACGGAGAGGGAGGCCAACAGCAACAGCAACAGAAGAAACCTCCGAAGAGGAGTCTCTATGAGTGTACTCTCTCGCGAACGAAAGAGAAACACTTCGTGGAAGAGACTGGTCAGCCAGTGACCTAAAAGGAGCAATCCTCCGAAGAGGAGCTCCTGCAGTTGCCAGCCCCTCGAGCGAAACTGCAGGTGCGACCGCTCAGCACCAAGAGCATAGTCGCACGAAAAAAAGGCAAGAGAAGAACCCCCCCAAAAGGAGAAAAACTCAAGCCTGGACAGGAAAAACTTCCGTCGGAAGGAAAGTTATCCGCCCAAGGAGGCAAGCCTCCTGAGTGTTCTAAAATGAACTGGAGAGCTGTCCGTCGTCACGGGAGTACTACCAGTAGAAGGAGACACGCCCCTGACGAAAATACAAGGGGGGAGGCAGCAACAGCCGAATCCCCAGGACTCAACCAGACAGCTCACACCGTTGCTATATTACAGAAACGAACTAGATCGGTAACTAAAAAAATAAAACAAATAATATTAGTACACATTCATTCCCCCGGAAAGGCTCCGAAGAGGAATCCCGAGGGAAAGGAACAAGAATTACACAACAGGCACGTGCCCTCACAACCATTTACACTCGCGGAAGGAGAGCTGTAACCAAAACAGAATTATAACAATTATAATTATGTAACTATGTAATTATGTAATTTAAAAATGAATGAACACTAAAGAAAGAACGAAAACCCCGAAAGGAATTGTTCTACAAGCTGAAAAACAAAAAACAACTACAATTAGATTCATAACTAATTGAGACAAACGTACGGCCTAGCAACCCCCCACACGGAAAGGAAGCTAGGCTACAAGGGCGTAGTAACACGTAGTAAAAGGGTGAACGACCTCAAGAGAGAGAGAGAGAGAAAGACATAAGTCAAACTCGATAGCCACCCATGAAAAACGCCGTGGTGGCCTAACTGCCGAGGCCTCCACGTAGATATCGTACACTACACACACACATCTGAAAAGGAAACTTACTTATTTCTATACTCAAATATATATACAAACATGAAAACATGTTTACATATATATTGAGTAAATGAAAAGTAAGCGATTAAGTAAAGACAAAACAGACAATGGCTGTCAAGCGAGGACCAAGACAGAGACGTCTGTCACAGTCCGAGCCAAAAGTGAAAGTGAGTATTCACCTGTGTGTGAGGGGGAGGAGGGGTAGCTAGCTACCACTCCCCTAACCCCCCCGCTAACTAGCGCGGGGGTAATACACCCTCGTTAAATTCTAATGGCTCGCCATTTCAGCTACGCTAAAAGTAATACCCTTTGTAAATAGCGTGGTTTGTATTTCGGTTACGGAACAACTCAAATTTACTCCTACAGAGGAAATTCTATTATACACTTTCACAAATCAAGCTCGACTGGTTCTTTCACTAAATCACAAAAAAGACATTTCCCAACGACTCAAAATAAGTTAAAAACATTTAATCTCACAGTCTAGATATCTATTCTTAACATGAAAATCAAAACCTCTTGAGACCATAGCAAGACATAGATCACAGAACCAGATCTAATATCACAAATATATTAATATAAACCACAATTCTTTATCTGCAAAACAAATGTTTCATGAATTTGTCATGACACAGTAGAACTAACAATTGTCATCACTCAAAAGGTTAATAAATATAAAAATAAGCTTTTATTAACATCATAACCTTAAAATCAATGCTCTTCATGTCCATTCACCTACCACATTTGCAAACCAAGACTCAGACTGGCATATAACTTCCAAGAAATTAAATACATATTGACAATTTTCAGAATATTCAAATGTTACAAACAAATCTTATATGTTTTTGATAATATTTGAGTTTGCAAAATAACCTTAAAATCTTCAATATATGACTGACATATACATTTCTAAGCTCAACTTAGGCGGATGTTAGATAACGGAGAATTAAGTTCATAATGGCTGTCAATTCGTAACCAATTATCGGCAAGCAAAAAAGAAAAGATCAGTAATAAGGATTAACATTTCAAAAAGGAAAGGTCTTTTGCACTTAGACTTATTACTAGCAAGGGAGATACAGGAATGTGTAAAGTGCTGTTCAGTGGCAACTTTTCTCTTTGTAAGGGTAGAAGAGACTCTTTAGCTATGGTAAGCAGCTCTTCTAGAAGTACACCCCAAAATCAAACCATTGTTCTCTAATCTTGGGTAGTGACATAGCCTCTGTACCATGGTCTTCCACTGTCTTTTTGGTTAGAGTTCTCTTGCTTGAGGGTACACTATTCTATCTTATTTCTCTTCCTCTTAGTTTGTTATAATTTATATTGATATTTATTTTAATCTTGTTGCTCTATTTAAAATATTTTATTTTTCTTTGTTTCCTTTCCTCACAGACCTATTTTCCCTGTTGGGGCCCCCGGGCTTATAGCATCCTGCTTTTCCAACTAGGGTTGTAGCTTAGCAAGTAGTAATAATAATAATAATAATAATAATGTTTTGAATTGTACACATCAGTCAAAATAGTTTATGGTTCGCTGGCTACGCCGTTTACAGACACCAATAGTGATAAATTTGTGCAATTGGAAAACTACTACATAACATTAATTTGTGAATGGGATATCATAAGGCCTCCCAATTCTTCCACAAAGGACGCAACACTACACAAAGAGGAAGGCTCTCACCAAAGTTTCTAATGAATGCACAGGTAATCAAATGAGCTCAGATGTTTAAACGCAATTAAGGAAGATGTTTGTAGTACCACAAGGAAGCATGAGTGTTATGTACCAATATGACTGAACTATTCAGTAATAAAGAAAGTTCCTTGTACAGCCTACTATTTCTTTTATGGATATCTTATTAAAACTTCTTCACAGAGATTAGCAAATACTAACTTTTCCTAGTCTTAAGATATTAATAAAAGCATTAACACTTTCTAAATATGAATGTGGATAGAAAAAACTTGGAGTGAACCATTAAATGGGCGGGTAATTCTGCAGAAAAAATGTATCTATCTATATATGAAATATATATTAATTTCAAAAGGGGATTTTGTCTTTTTCCGACAAAAAAAAGCTGTTGTCATCGAGTATGCGTGCTTTCTTTTAAGATTTCTAAGCCTTTGACTGAAAATTATAGAAAGTTTCAAGAAAAACCATTTATGAGAAAATATGTGACCACAACGAATTAAATCATGGACATTGAAAATACCCATAAGACAAGAAACGTGACCAAACGGAGTTTCAAACAAAATATGATGTTGATGTGTTGGGGATATAAATGCTTTTAACATAATCTAGTCTGAAGTCGAGTTTTTATGAAGATGTCTTAAGTACCTCATTCTCTTAAGCTTTATAGTGTCAGCAATATCAACACACTGTAGGGACTCGGTGTATATTGTAAATTATAAACCTCCCCATAAAATATTGCCTATAATTGCCCTTGTAAAGAGAACTGTATGCATTATAAAATTTCTCAGTAGTAACCCTTGGATGACCCAAACTGCGAAGCCTTTCTCCTCCTAATTTCTGATCCGTACCGTTCAGTCAACGTTCAGTTAGCTGTCCAACATATCTGACATATTGCTTCAAACTTTAATTAATGCTCAACACAGAGAGTCAACTGTCTGAGCAATTCATTGATGTCGGATACCTGACATCATAATTCTTTTCAACTAAATATTCACAAAAACAGAACAGTAACTTACAAGAGCACTTCACTCTTGTATCTTGACATATCTACAATGTTTACCTTGCTGTTTATAATTTTTAATCAAGTGTTTTTACTGTTTTATCTATAATCATTATCTTCAAGCTTGACCATAACATCAACTCTCATCTCTATACTTTCCTATGGGCGAACAAAAGGATTTGCTTACAAATGTGGAAATACAACTTGAACAAATCAAAGTTGGTGGCCCAAAAGTTGTGACTGAAGAAGAAATAAAATAGAAGATGGAAAGCATTACAGATGTTAGGGGCATAGAAAAGGATGCTACAACCCACGTTTTGTTAAAAGATTCACATTTTCCTTAGCAAAACAAGTTGAAAACTTTTCAATGACATAAAACAATTAGAGAAAGCTTTCTTGAAATAAAGTTTGAAAATCTAAGCCTTGAAAAGGTCATTCACTTATAAAAGTGCTAGACAAAGTATTCAAAAAATATGCCATCTTAATGAACATAGAATTTCCTTATAAAATAATTGTGATTTAAAGTAACCAGATCAATATTACCGTAAAATTGTCATTTGTCCCAACCCATAAGACACTGGACTGGTCAATATAGGCATTTTTACTACTGCTTGGTGTGTCTTTCCTAAGAGGAGCAGATTTAGTTCAAAAGGCAGAGGGCTGTTTACAATGCGTTAGGGCACAGAATGTTGGTCGATTCATTCAGTCGTAGCGTCTTGGTTGTTTACTTGGTAGTGAAACTTGAAAACTTGGGCTGTAGGTGAAGTAGTAGCTATGAGGGGATTTTCTTCCTGTTAAGGTGATGATGAACAGGGAATAATGTGGCTCCTTCAAGTAACAGACAAGCAAGCGCCCCTGAAAAATACAAGATTATAAAAATCTATTACAAAGTTATTGTACATAATGACTATACAACAATGTAAAAGTTCTTGTGATATTGAAGTGTTTACACAAAATCACCAAAGTTTATTATTATTATTACAAGGTAAGCAACATCCCTACTTGGAAAAGCGATGCTAAAGGCCAAGGGACCATAACAGGGTAAAATAGCCCAGTGAGGAAAGGAAATAAGGAAATAAAATACAAAAGAAATAACGAATAATTAAAATAAAACACTTTAATAACAGTACTGATACTAAAATAGATCTTTCACATGATATATAAACTATAAAAAGACACACGTCAGCCTCTTCAACATGAAAACAATCGCTGCAAGTTTGAACTTTTACTTGACAGAGTCTTCTGAAGATCACACAATCACATATCTCGGCTGATAAGATTTAGGAATATCTTTCAGATTTATACTGGATGAAACAAGATATGTTGACCCAGAGAGAGAGAGAGAGAGAGAGAGAGAGAGAGAGAGAGAGAGAGAGAGAGAGAGAGAGAGTTATAAGTCATTAATTAGTGTAATTTGCTGTTATGAATAACACTGAATACTTTTGTTACTTTACCCCCACGAATTGTAAGGTCTATTAGAGACTGCCTATTTCACTCATGAACTTGTGGTGAACTATAAGATTTTTATTAATAACAGTAAAAAAGACAATAAATTTCCCCCAGCATGAAGATGTGGCAGGTTGTCAGGCAAGGTCCCTCCCTACAAGGTGGTCATGTAAGAACCTATATTCATAAGGGTATGGTGTCTAAATGTGGGATTATTTTCAAGAAATGGGCTGCGTACATTCCATCCATCTCCACCTTATCTACTAAGAAAAGTTACCCTGTCGTGAGGCTCGCCTGCATTTTGTGTGATTCAAAGCATAGTGCCCAAACAGGACAAAGGCAATTATCATTCTGTCATAAAAGCCATCTTGCCAATAAGCTTGTATATCCCGAAGAAACACAAGAAAGAGGAATGCACTGAAAGTCTTTTAGATGTGTCTCCAGGTCTTTACAATCAACTCTTTTGAGGGGAAATTCGTCCGGGGCTCGCGACCAATCTTCTTCCTGTTCAAGAGGATGACGGGAAGCAAGTACTGTAGTCTACTACCAGGAAGAATACTTCTCACACTGTAGTGGTTAGCAGGCTGTGGCCAGGTATTGAACGCAGACTGACTCCAAGCCGCTACAATACATTTAAAGAGAAGTCTCCAGGAATTACGAATGTTGATTGGGTACCACCCCTTGTTTCTGCCTCTTTGGGAACGTCCAGCTCCGAGTTGATGCAAGGTATATGATTGCACCCAACCAAAGATCAAATAAGAGGATCCTCAGCTGATCATGGAAATGGTTTCTATGGAAAGAGATTCTGGGCGCAAGAACAAAGTACCCAAGTGTCCGAGTCTTACATCGGATCCCTGTTGTCAGCACTGACATTAGTGAATCGATGGACAGTGATGATGGAGTCTGTAGAAGTGTCTTAGATATGTTTGGAGACATGAGAGAGACGATTACAGCTGCAAACCTCTCGTGTTCAGTGTTTTTCAAGGCCTAGTGTGGTAACGGGAACGTGAGTATTGGTACAGTACTACTCCTCCCACAACACCCTGCAGGGGGATCAGTCAATGTCTTGTGAGAGGCTTCAATCTGTGCTTCGGTGATTTCTTCCTTCTCTTTAGGTAGGTCTTTCATAATTTTATATTAAGATGGATAAAATTATATCCTATTAAAACCCAAAGTATCATTGTCAGTAGGTTATGGACATTTAACCCTCATAAACCACATCTTTTAATTGAAAATGTCTCTGAAAACACTTGCAAATTATTTATTACTACTTCTTAATCTCCTAAAGAGAGAAAAGTCAAATGGCCAGGAAGAGGAAAGAAGGGCAGTGACCCTTAATACTACTGGTAGTGCAATAGTGCAAGAGCTTGTTCATGTAAGAATAGAAAATAGGCGGCAGATGCATGAGCTCCAATCGAAGAATTCCTCCTCCCCCAGGAGATTGACCAGACAACCCGTGGACAAAACGGAGTGATAGAATGCCTGTCCTTGGTTGGAGAGAATCCTTGCCAATAACCTCAAGAGACAGGTAGCATCTCAAATGTTTGAGTGCTGAGAATGGATTTGAGCAGGCACATGTTCCAAACTTTAACTTGAGCCAAAGTTGGATGGTCTTGGCATCTGGGAAAACTCAGTCATGGATCAACGAGTGTGGGTAGCCAGTTCAGGCGGAGCGCATGACCCAGCTTGACCCATAATAGGTTTATACTTCTCTGTATCCGTTTGAGGAACAATCCGTTTTGCTTTCTTCTTATGATGGCTGTTGAATTTCTCCCATTAGGATTATGATGGCTCCCAACAAATCTCACAGATGAATGTCATGGAACACCTCTTCCCTCGACATGAAGGATG
Organism: Palaemon carinicauda; assembly: GCF_036898095.1. Classification (NCBI taxonomy): domain Eukaryota; kingdom Metazoa; phylum Arthropoda; class Malacostraca; order Decapoda; family Palaemonidae; genus Palaemon; species Palaemon carinicauda. Next base: position 103,493,272 of record NC_090749.1, read on the forward strand.
CGCATCTACCACCATTAGATTCATGAAGGTACCACATGGATGACCTTCAGGGCCAGGGCAGGTTCTCATACATACTTGAGAAGTACTCATGATCACAAGAACTGAAAAAGAAAAGCACTACAGCACAGCGTGTACAGTTGTCGTGCAGACGTCCGTTTTGAGCTGCAGGATCCTACACACTACCCAGTGCAAGTGGGAACAGAGGGCAACCATACAAAGTTTGTCAGACCAAACTTTATTTAATTTTGGTCATAGCAAAACAACAACAAAGTGTAACCCGTATTGATGACGAGGCTTTGTCTTTGCGTAGGGCCAAATGAGGCGGTAAAATGTTATTTTCATTAGTAAAATAAATTTTTGAATATACTTACCCGATAATCATGTAGCTGTCAACTCCGTTGCCCGACAGAATTCTACGGAAGGGATACGCCAGCGATCGCTATACAAGAGGGGGGTGTACTCACAAGCGCCACCTGTGGCCAGGTACTGCAGTACTTCTTGTTGACACCACTTCAATTTTTCCTCGGTCCACTGGTTCTATGGGGAGGAAGGGTGGGTCAATTAAATCATGATTATCGGGTAAGTATATTCAAAAATTTATTTTACTAATGAAAATAACATTTTTCAATATTAAACTTACCCGATAATCATGTAGCTGATTCACACCCAGGGAGGTGGGTGAAAACCAGTGTACATGTATATCAAGAAGCTAAGTATCCCGTATTTCATATTATCAGTTATTCAAAATAACAATGAAATTACAAGTACCTGGTAAGGAAGTCGACTTGAGCCATTACTCTGCCTTAAATAAGTTCGTCTTCCTTACTGAGCGCAGCGTTCCTCTTAGGAGGCTGAACAACTCTAAGGTGCTGAAGTATCAAGGGCTGCAACCCATACTAAAGGACCTCATCACAACCTTTAACCTCGGCGCTTCTCAAGAAAGAATTGACCACCCGCCAAATCAACAAGGATGTGGAAGGCTTCTTAGCCGACCGTACAACCCATAAAAAGTATTCAAGAGAAAGGTTAAAAGGTTATGGGATTATGGGAATGTAGTGGCTGAGCCCTCGCCTACTACTGCATTCGTTGCTACGAATGGTCCCAGGGTGTAGCAGTACTCGTAAAGAGACTGGACATCTTTGAGATAGAATGATGCGAACACTGACTTGCTTCTCCAATAGGTTGCATCCATAACACTCTGCAGAGAATGGCTCTGTTTGAAGGCCACTTAAGTAGCCACAGCTCTCACTTCATGTGTCCTTACCTTCAGCAAAGCAAGGTCTTCTTCCTTCAGATGAGAATGTGCTTCTCTAATCAGAAGCCTGAATAGTAAGAAACTGAGTTCTTAGAACTTGGAAAAGAAGGTTTCTTGATAGCACACCATAAGGCTTCTGATTGTCCTCGTAAAGGTTAAGACCTTTTTAGATAGTACCTAAGAGCTCTAACTGGGCAAAGTACTCTCTCCAGTTCATTCCCCACCAAGTTGGACAGGCTTGGGATCTCGAACGACTTAGGCCAAGGACGTGAAGGAAGCTCGTTTAGCAAAAACCGAGCTGCAAGGAACATGTAGCCGTTTCAGATGTGAAAACAATGATCCTGCTGAAGGTGTAGATCTCACTTACTCTTTTAGCTGTTGTCAAGCACACGAGGAAAAGAGTTTTTAATGTGAGGTCCTAAAAAGAGGCTGATTGGAGAGGTTTAAATCTTGATGACATAAGGAACCTTAGGACCACGTCTAGATTCCAGCCTGGAGTGGACAACCGACGTTCCTTTGAGGTCTCAAAAGACCTAGGGAGGTCCTGTAGATCTTTGTTGGTGGAAAGATCCAAGCCTCTGTGGCGGAAAACCGCTGCCAACATACTTCTGTAACCCTTGATCGTAGGAGCTGAAAGGGATCTTACTTTCCTTAGATATAACAGGAAGTCAGCAATCTGGGTTACAGTGGTACTGGTTGAGGAAACTGCATTGGTCTTGTACCAGCTACGGAAGACTTCCCCTTGAGACTGATAGATTCTGAGAGTGGATGTTCTCCTTGCTTTGGCAATCGCTCTGGCTGCCTCCTTCGAAAAGCCCCTAGCTCTTGAGAGTCTTTCGAAAGTCTGAAGGCAGTCAGACGAAGAGCGTGGAGGTTTGGGTGTACCTTCTTTACGTAAGGTAGACGTAGAAGGTTCACTCCTAGAGGAAGAGTCCTGGGAATGTCGACCAGCCATTGCAGTACCTCTAAGAACCATTCTCTCGCGGGCCAGAGCGGAGCCAACCAACGTCAGCCGTGTCCCTTTGCGAGAGGAGAACTTCTGAAGTACCCTGTTGACAATCTTGAACGGCGGGAATGCATACAGGTCGAGATGGAACCAATCCAGCAGAAAAGCATCCACGTGAACTGCTGCTGGGTCTGGAATCGGAGAACAAAACAACAGGAGTCTCTAGGTTATCGAGGTAGCGAACAGATCTATGGTTGGCTGACCCCACAGGGCCCAAAGTCTGCTGCAAACATTCTTGTGAAGGGTCCACTCTGTGGGGATGACCTGACCCTTCCGGCTGAGGTGATCTGCCATGACATTCATACCGCCCTGAATGAACCTCGTTACCAGCGTGAGCTTTCGATCTTTAGACCAGATGAGGAGGTCCCTTGCGATCTAGAACAACTTCACGAAAGAGTCCCTCCCTGCTTGAAGATGTAAGCCAGGGCTGTGGTGTTGTCAGAGTCCACCTCCACCACTTTGTTAAGCTGGAGGGACTTGAAGTTTATCAAGGCCAGAAGAACCGCCAACAACTCCTTGCAATTGATGTGAAGTGTCCTTTGTTCCTGATTCCATGTTCCCGAGCATTCCTGTCCGTCCAAAGTCGCACCCCAGCCCGTGTCTGATGCGTCCGAGAGGAGAAGGCGGTCGGGTTTCTGAACAGCCAAAGATAGACTTCCTTGAGAAGAAAGCTGTTCTTACACCACGCGAGAGAAGACCTCCTATCTTCGGAAACAGGAACTGAGACCGTCTCTAGCGTCATGTCCTTTATCCAGTGAGCAGCTAGATGATACTGAAGGGGGGGAGGTGGAGTCTCCCTAACACGATGAACAGGGCCAGCGATGAAAGTGTCCCTGTTAGACTCATCCACTACCTGACTGAGCATCGGTTCCTTCTCAGCAAGGGCTTGGAAGATCCTTGGGGCCGACGGAAAAGCCCGAAAAGCTCGACTCTGAAGATCCATACCCAGGGAGACAATGGTCTGGGATGGGACGAGCCGAGACTCCTCAAAATTGACCAGGAGGCCCAGTTCCTTGGTCAGATCCATAGTCCATCTGAGAATCTCCAGACAGCGACGACTTGTGGGAGCTCTTAAAAGCTAGTCGTCTGACGGAGCCGGACACAAGATCATGGTACTGCTGCACAGTCTGTGAACTGTCAACCATGGGGAAGCGAGGAAGTACAGTGACAACCCGAAGCTGTCTAGACTGTCTGGGTCGTACAGACAACTCCTTATCGGGTTGCTGAGGTTGCCGCACTGCGTCACAACAAGTCACTTCAGCTGGTTGTTGAACGTCTTCCCAGTGACACACTGACTCCGTAAACAAAAAAATCCTCTAACAAGGACTAAGCTTGGACTGCATGTCTTGCAACACAGCTCAAGGTCTATGGGAGCAGGTGTGGTAACAGACGGGGTTAGCGACTGAAGTGGAACCATTACCTTCCCTGGGAGCATGTTATGCTTAAATAAAAGTCCATAGGAGGCTACGCAGCTAAAGGCTCCTCTCCAAATGACAGAGTCCTCAAGGGAATATCAGAAGGAGGGAGAAAAGCACTTTCTCATCTACAGGGACCATATCCGAGAAAAGCTAAGTTCTCTCAGTGAGGGTTTCACTGGTGCAAAAGCAGCAGACTAGAAGGCAACGTTATGAAACTGCTTGACAGTCTAGTGAGTTGGCAACAACCAAAGATGTGTGACTGAGAAGCATGCGGTAAGGTATGCAGAGCATGTTGTATGCAGAGCATGCTGTATGCAGAGCATGCTGTATGCAGAGCATGCTGTAAGGTAAGCAGAGCGTGTTGCATGGCGTGTAACATTTCTCAGAAATTCCATGACCAGTGCTAGAGTGAGTAATATCGCATTACCGTCCATTGAAAGTGCACGTGCCGAGGGAATTGATTTAGACTGTTTTGTTGATGAATTTGATAGCCGGCATGATAATCGTAGAATTAAGCTACACTAAATGTACTATAATCTACTTCACCTCAGGAAAGGGAAACTCGCCCTGTTGGCAACACTGCATTACTTCATGCATGCTTGCATGGGGTTTAATATCAACATAATATTACCTTACATTCATAACTCATGATTCATTTGTTTAGAAGATATTTTTGCCATCTTTTGCGATTTGTTAAAAATATATTGCAAGGAATACATATATATTTTTATATAAGTAATACAAATAACCTCCATTATCATAATGTTTGTGTAGGCATACATGTATATGATTACAAATGCAAGTTATGAAAGTAATGAGGTGTTATTATTGTCATTTGTTATTCCCAAGTTGAATGGGAAGAAGCTCAAGTTGAGGAAAAAAAAGGCAGATGCATGCGTTGAGGTGGCTGACTCATAGCATGAGGTTGCTGCCTCAAGAGTTGCGCTTGCTGTAAGGGTTGCGGATGCGCAGTAGCAGGTTCCTGAGGAACGAGTTAAGGTTCCTGAGGTGTGAGCTGCGAGAGTTGAGGTAGCGGCTGCGCAGAACGCAGTTCTTGTCTCGCGAGTTGAGGTTCCTGAGGTGCTAGCCTAAGGAGTTGAGACTCTTGCCTTGAGGAGGGTTTAGGTCGCTGCAGCGAGTGCTGAGGTGGCTGCCTCATTGATGGAAGAGGTTGTCGTACCTCAAGAGATTGTTGCCTCGCTGGTGGAACCGCAAGCGGAAGCGGAGGAAGTAAGGCATAAGACTCCTGCTCCCATTGCTGAGGTTGCCTTAAGGAAGGTTAAGGTTGCTGCACAACGCTGGTAACTGGCAACTCAGAACGCGGTAAGGTAGCCTGAGGAACCTCAACTTCGTACGCCTGGCAGACTGGACTGCGGTGAGGCGGAGCTCTCGCAGGAGGAGGCGGAGGTTGCTGCACACCGCTGGTAACTGGCAACTCAGAACACGGTAAGGTAGCCTGAGGAACCTCAACTTCGTACGCCTGGCAGACTGGACTGCGGAGAGGCGGAGCGTTCGCAGGAGGAGGTGTAACCTTCTCAGCCTGAAACTCACGCATTAAGACCGCAAGCTGCGACTGCATGGACTGCAGCAAAGTCGTCTTGGGATCAACAGACGATAAGGTCTGTTGAGGCAAAGCCTTAATAGAAGATGAGGTCTGTTGAGGCATCGCCTTACCTCTCTTAGGAGGTGTGCAGTCACCTGATGACTGAGGAGAGTCAGAGCTAACCCAATGACTGCATCCGGGTTGTTGAACTCTAACTTCGTACGTCTGGCATAGGTCTGGACTTTACGTTTAAGAGGTCTTGAGACCTGAGACCAGCGTTTTCTCCCCGAAATTTCTTCTGCAGACGAGCAAAATAAGGGCTCAATCGTCTGCGGGTGGGAGTGACGGTCTCTGTAAGACACGCCCGCAACCACCGAGGATACTTCTGTGCGCCGATCAAGGCCTGCCGAACCCTTTTGCCCTTCGACATTGCTTCTCCCCTGGGCTTGGGAGCTTGCAAGAGGTCCCGGACTGGGAGGACGACTGGCACGCACAGAAGTACCCTCACGCACAACACTGACACACTTTGCGCTAATCACTTATCACTTTTGATTTTCTGTTTGCACTTATTTCACTGAACTCGAAACTTTAAGTGGTTTGTACCTGAAACACGCAATTCTATCTTTTCTCAAAAGTTAGTAATTGCGAAAACAGAATTACAATGTAACAGAAAAATCTAATGAAAGATAAATAATTCAGTGGCTGGAAAGAGACTAAACACTAGATCAAATAAACTACGTTTAAAATCTCTCACCGCATAAAGCTTGAGAACAAGAAAAAACTCTAGAAACGTTTACCTTCTTCCCCTAAAGAGACTAGGGAGAAGAGCAAAAACGATAACAACGTTACTCGCTTGAACGAAACGTTTATCCTCCTCTTTCTCCCTCCGTCTCTATCTCTCTCTCTCTCTCTCTCTCTCTCTTGACTTAGAACCTGAGAGAAGAGCCCAATCATATATATCGTTAAAACATATTATTGTTAAAGGAAAATATTTCCCAAAATGAAAAGTTCCTTTATTAGAATTAAAACCATTAAGTTAAGAAAGAATGAACAAAACGCTAGACACGGTTACTCTTACTGCAACGTGACACCGTGAAAATTCTCTCTCTATCGTAACGATAGAGCGCAAGTTGAACGTTCTGAACGTCAACAACTGCAGAGACAAAACAAAACGTTAGTTCAACTTTGAAAACAGTACGAGACTATCAAAGAAATTCTTTCAAAAACATTAAAATAGCATAATATGTTAACAGGTAAAACCGAAATGACGGGCTCAATGTTAATTAACTTCGGTACCAAGAACAGACCGCCTACTATTAGGAAAGGTCGAATATAAACAAATATAAAAATTAATTTTAATAAGTTTATAATAAAAGGAAGTTAATCGAAGAGGCCTATAAAAGGCGGAGAGATATAAAATAAATCTATAACTTTTGTTAAGCAAAATTAAGAAAGAGAGTCTATACTCTCTTAGACACCAACACTTCCGTCTAAGGGAAGGGTCGGCCATTTAAAGGTGAAAGAGAGTTCATACTCTCTTCGTCACCATAATTAATCAAATTAATTCCAAAAGTTAGCTAAGTTAATAATAAAACTTCCTGAATAGCGAAAGCTGAAATCTTAGAGCAATACTTCACCAAAAACCGTGAACAAGACTCCAAAATTATAAGCGTATCCATGAACGTCTTGCCGGAAGCACGACAGAGGAAAAATTGAAGTGGTGTCAACAAGAAGTACTGCAGTACCTGGCCACAGGTGGCGCTTGTGAGTACACCCCCCTCTTGTATAGCGATCGCTGGCGTATCCCTTCCGTAGAATTCTGTCGGGCAACGGAGTTGACAGCTACATGATTATCGGGTAAGTTTAATATTGAAAAATTTAAGTTTAAACCAAATTCGGATATCCGGTATGAAAACATTTTTTTTCTAGCTTAGTGTGTTTTCAACAAATCTGACCTCTACCATTGTTACTGCAATGAATCAAATTTAAAGATACAGGAACCCCCTTTACAATAATCAGGTTCCACTGTGAGAAATCAGGGTTTTTGGGTGGGAGAATACAGAAAACGGGTAAAATAAGTGAAGCTGTCTAACCTACACACACCAATCATCGTATTAAAAATAACTCGTAATCAAAATTGAATAAAAGTAATGAAACACGGTCATAACACTGGAGCTTTTGTTTACAAGACTTCCGGACACAGAAAACGTGCTTTTCCATCCCATTTTCTATGGAGTTGAGTCAATCACGGCAGTCTTCAAACAAAATGATTTCATAAGACCTCTTTACTTAATTGAGGTTGTTTATTTGTTTTTGCCCTGCCATATGTTCGCTTTGCTCGTGAGTAATCATAAATCTGTTCCTATATTCGGCAAGTAGACCGTGTTTCGCTACGTGCGTTAGCCCCATGGGCTAGTATTTCGGAGTTATTTATCAACTATACAAACTTCATTGGCAAACATTTCCATAACCATTAATCTGCGGAAGATTCAAATAATTTTGCCATATGAATCATCTCAAAAATATATACATAAAAAATAGCTAAACAAATTTGGTTGAAACTGTAATATCCATGGGGCTTCTAGAAAAATAATTTTGAAGGGCTTCTATCATATAATATAAATCTTCTGTACGAGTAGTTTTTAATTATGACTACAATATGACTACAATAATGTATAGATACAAAGTTCATATCTCACATGAGAAGTTAATCAGAGCCGGAGACCAAACGATACTCACACACTGACGCTGGCAAGAGTCCGGACAGAAGATACGACATTCAATTCACGGTCGAGCAGCATTTTTAGGAGGTTACCCTGTCAAGACGGGGAGAGGTGTAGCATCAGGCATTGCCGGGACATCAATGTGTTGGGCAGGGGTTCAGGCGTAGGAGACCAAGCTGCTAAGTGACCCGAGGCCATTGGAAACAGCTCCCTTACCCTGTCTCGGCTTGAATTGTCGGTCTGCTCGACAAACATTTCACTGAGCCCTGGTGAATAAAAAATATTGAATAAACCAGTCGATCGGAATCTACAAAGAGCAGTTCACTAAACACGATCAAATACGGTAACAAATTTGACATGTGAATTCTCTAAGGGAAGTTTAATAAGTTTGGAAGTGAAGTTTGAACATTTGTTTGAAAGTGCAGTTTGAATATTAGTTTGAAAGTGAGGCCTGAACATGAAGTTTGAAAGTGAAGTTGGAGTTTGAAAGTGAAGTTGAAGTTTGAAAGTAAGGTTTGAACCTGAAGTTGAAGTTTGAAAGAAAGGTTTGAACCTGAAGTTGAAGTTTGAAAGTAAGGTTTAAACCTGGCATTGAAGTTTGACAGTGAGGTTAAAACCCGAAGTTTTAGTTTGACAGTAAGGTTAAACCTGACATTGAAGTTTGACAGTGAGGTTCGAACCTGAAGTTGAAGTTTGAAAGTGAGGTTTGAACCTTTAGGTTAAGTTTGAAAGTAAGGTTTGAACCTGACATTGAAGTTTGACAGTGAAGTTTAAACCTGAAGTTGAAGTTTGAAAGTGAGGTTTGAACCTGAAGTTGAAGTTTCCTGACATTTAATTTTGACAGTGAAGTTTGAAGTTGAAGTTTGAAAGTAAGATTTGAACCTGACATTGAAGTTTGACAGTGAAGTTTGAAAGTAAAGTTTGAAGCTGACATTAAAGTTTGACAGTGAAGTTTGAAAGTAAGGTTTGAAGCTGACATTGAAGTTTGAAAGTAAGGTTTGAGCCTTTAGTTGACGTTTGACAGTGAGGTTTGAACCTGAAGTTTAAGTTTGAAAGATTTGAACCTGACATTGAAGTTTGACAGTGAGGTTTGAACCTGAAGTTGAAGTTTGACAGAGGTTCAACCCTGAAGTTGAAGTTTGACAGTGAGGTTTGAACCTGAAGTTGAAGTTTGACAGTGAGGTTTGAACCTGAAGTTGAAGTTTGACAGTGAGGTTTGAACCTGAACTTGAAGTTTGAAAGTAAGGTTTGAACCTGACATTAAAGTTTGACACTGAGGTTTGAACCTGAAGTTCAAGTTTGAATGTAAGATTTGAACCTGACATTGAAGTTTGACAGTGAGGTTTGAACTTGAAGTTTGAAAGTAAGGTTTGAACATAACAATGAAGTTTGACAGTGAGGTTTGAACCTGAAGTTGAAGTTAGAAAGTAGGATTTGAACCTAAATTGAAGTTTGACAGTGAGGTTATAAACATAAGTTTAAGTTTGAAAATTAGGTTTGAATAAAATTTGAAAGTGAGGTTTGGAAGGGAAATTTAAAAGTGAAGTTTGATAGTAAGGATTGAATGTGAAATTTGAATGTGGTTTGAAATGAAGTTTGAATGAGAAGCTTGAAAGTGAGGTTTGAATGGGAAGTTTGAAAGTGAGGTCTGAAATTGAAGTTTGAAAGTAAGGTTTGAATGTAGTTAGAAAGTGAGGTTTGGAAGGGAAATTTAGAAGTGGAGTTTGGACCTTAAGTTTAAACGTGAAGTTTGATAGTAAGGATTGAATGTGAAGTTTGAATGTGAAGTTTGAAAGTGAGATTTTATCCTAAAATTTGAAAGTTAAGTTTGAAAGAGGTTTGAATGTAAAGTTTGAAAGTAAAGATTGAAAGAGGTTTGAACAAGAAGGGGAAGTTTAAAAGTGAACTTGATAATGAGGTTTGAACGCAAAGTTTGCACGTGAAGTTTAATAGCAAGGTTTGAAGATGAATTTTTAATGTGGTTTGAAATGAAGTATGAATGTGAAATCTGAAAGTAGTTTAAAAATTAATCACATTCATAAAAAATACTCGTTATTTAGACACTGAACAAAAGAAAACGATCATGTAAGGCCTATATTAAAGGCAGTTTACTTTCAAAATATCAATATTAAAAAACAAATTAAAAATGTCTTTATTTCTTTGTTGCTGTCATATAGTTTTGATATCCGAGACATTTTTAAATGGTACAACTTCATGAAAAGTATGTACTCAGCTGATTGAGAGTACTATACAACGGATTTTAAGCGAAGCGAAAAATCTATTTTTGGGCGAGATAGCCATGTCGTCCTAATGGAAGGTTCCTTTAATAGCTTCCTAAGGGTATATTTGACTACAGTGGATATTCTCAAAGAATTAAACTAAAGGTTTCCAGAATTCTAACTTCTGGCGCAAGTACCCACAAGGTTGTCCTTTAGGATATCGCATAATAAACAGGGGACGTATTCTTGACACGCCACATAGCTATCTGCACCCCACATAGCGTTTACGCTTCGAGGGGGGAACAAGTGGCAAGATATAAGAGGAGCCGTTACAAAGTTACCCTCCTCCGTTACTGTTATGGGCACTCGGATGACGTCATATTCGTCGCCATCTTGCTGACGTCATCTCTGCCAGCCAACTACATTCCTTTTCGTAGTAACGGCTTGACCAGGTACAGTACTGAACGGATAATTAAGGCTCCATGCACACAACAGAACATTGTTCAGTGAACCTTGTTTTATAGAAAAAAAAAAAAAAAGTTTGGTAAATGGCTTTATTCTTACGTCCAATGACAGTTGAGCAGTGAGAACCTGGTGGTGGCGACTAGTAATTAGTAATTGGTGTAAGAGTAATGAGAAATAAATAGTGATGAGCAAAAAAAATTTTTTTTTTGAAGTGCTAGACTGAGAAGTAAAAAGTAAGAAAATTTGGCGCAAAGACAAGAAAATGTTAGAGATGAAAAGTCAATCAGAACTAGATTTCATAAATCACATGCGAATACATTAAAAAACATAAGCTCATCGCGCAACCAACACTAAAGTAATCAAAAGGATTTCCGGTGTCCCCTTATCGGCAGACACACTATAGTCCATTTCTTTTAGCAAGGCAGATTTGCACCGACTTGCAACGGTGTCCTTTAAGCTTGGAAAAGTTTCCTGATCGCTGATTGGTTAGAATTATCTTGTCCAACCAATCAGCGATCAGGAAACTTTTCCGAGCTAATAGGGAAACACCTGCGAGTCGGTGCAAATATGCGCCACTAAAAGAAATTGACTTTAGGGCTTCTCACAATTACTATTCATTTGCTCCAAAAAATGAATAATTTTCAAATAAAACGGGTGTTTTCATATATGAAAAACATTTGATTATCAGAAAATGTTGTTCTGACCAGGACTATAATTAAACCCCTAAGAGGAGAGATTTTATTGACTTGTTTAAAATTGCTACAAATCTGTAAACCTCGGCCCTTACATCCCAAAGGCTGCAGAGGAGAGTTGTGTATACAACTCAAAACGTTAAAAGTTTAAAGTTGCGTCACGGGACCTATAAAACTTGGACATGTTTAAACTTTAAGGTATAGAATGCAGAAATGGTATATCAACCACCACCGAGCACAGCTCTCGTTAATTCAGTAAATTTGCTCAAAATAAGATAACTATACATAACTTTGTTCGTTGCTTCTACGCTTCCGACGTCACCTTAAAGTTCATAGTGTGGACGGATCCCGAGAGTTTTGTAAATTTCTTTAATAGAGACCTTTCAATGACGTCACTGGGAAACGCCGGCGGCCATGTTGGAGGACATACAGAACCTTTCAATGACGTCACTGGGAAACGCCGGCGGCCATGCTGGAGGACATACAGAACCTTTCAATGACGTCACTGGGAAACGCCGGCGGCCATGCTGGAGGACATACAGAACCTTTCAATGACGTCACTGGGAAACGCCGGCGGCCATGCTGGAGGACATACAGAACCTTTCAATGACGTCACTGGGAAACGCCGGCGGCCATGCTGGAGGACATACAGAACCTTTCAATGACGTCACTGGGAAACGCCGGCGGCCATGCTGGAGGACATACAGAACCTTTCAATGACGTCACTGGGAAACGCCGGCGGCCATGCTGGAGGACATACAGAACCTTTCAATGACGTCACTGGGAAACGCCGGCGGCCATGCTGGAGGACATACAGAACCTTTCAATGACGTCACTGGGAAACGCCGGCGGCCATGCTGGAGGACATACAGAACCTTTCAATGACGTCACTGGGAAACGCCGGCGGCCATGCTGGAGGACATACAGAACCTTTCAATGACGTCACTGGGAAACGCCGGCGGCCATGCTGGAGGACATACAAAGCGAAAACATGGCGGCTGCTACAGCGAATATGGACAATGAGAGCGACTTTGTCAAACAATTGTCGGGTGATGATAAGCGTTTTTACAAGCAGAAACTCGATCTAATTGATGGCCTACAGTAGATCCATACCAGATGAAGAATTCATTCAGTCAAAATATTGAGGATTATGTCCATTGAATAATCTGCTTCCAGAATTTGTTGTTTTTCCCTTTAATGCTTTTAAGTCCAAAATTAGATAAACACTGGACCAATGAAGAGAGTGTTTATAATTATAAAGCTAATATTGATCATTTAGCCTAATCTTGTGTATTATAATTTTGGATTGTCAAAATGTATGTAAAAGTTTTGCATTATTATGTCAAATCTTTATCAGTTCATGCCTAACCATTGTGTTTGTGTTTGGTTACAAATGCTATAATTTCTTATATACATATAAACATAATATGATGGACAAACTCTATTGTAATGCTCTTGGATGATCGTTTTGCCTCCTTGCAATTAAATGCGCAACTTTAATTATTTTTTTGATGTTTCATATATAAGCTGAAGACCCCTTCCGGTTAAACCAGCTTTCAGATATTATTATTATTATTATTATTTATAATCAATGTTTATTCATCATATAGGCCTGTATGTCTGCACAATTTAATACACAAATTAAAATAAATATAAATATACACTTAATTATAGGTAGGCATGAGCACCTTGACGAAATAGAGACCTAGGTAAGTAGCCTTTGTTAATATAGCCAATATGGGCGCTCTTAATTTTTGTTTTGAAAATCTGAGATGCCCCTTTTGATGTTTAAAAATTGAGATGCCCCCTCCCCCCACACACACTACACACTGAACTGACGATGATACTTGTGAAGTCACCCACGCGATCGGATATAGCATGTTTACACAGGAATAATGATACTTTTAGGGCCCAGCCGAGACTGACCTGATATGAAATGATCAGAACAGATACATGCGTAGGGTAGTGAGGATTCACGTAGATCAGCCCGTGATATTCTGGTCAACCACAAGTCACGTCTGCGCTAGGATAATTCTTCTGTATCTTTGTCCTGATTCTGAATAACTGCCGGTATGCGGTAGAAACTCTTGTCATCTCTTTGTCCTCGATTCCTACAGCCAACAATAGTGCAAAAACTGGGCATTGTGTGAATATGAATGTGCTGAGATGGCTAAATATTTAACAGTTCAACCATAGCTATTCACTGAACGCGTCTTTGTTTGTCCTCCAAGATGGCGGACGGGAGTTTGATGACGTATATTGAAAGGACTCTATACAACATTTGCAACAGACATAGCCTTGCACGTACTCCGTGTTGGGTGGGATTCTAACGAAGTTTAACCGTATTCTGTTTTGATATGCTATAGGTGCGAGGGGGGGGGGGTTATGACCTAAATCAGGTTAGGTGGAGGTGCCTTAAGCCGGGCAACACCCTATCGATGTCATTGCAAATAAAACAACGGCAAAGGCAGTCGGTTAGAGCATGGTATAAGCTTATGTATAGGCTGCAAAGACCTTTAAATAATGCATACAGCGATGAACTTACGGCATACTGTCAATAGTGGGAAAACCGAAATTTAAATTTTCATTAAGAATCAATTACAAAAGAAACTTTTTCCAATTGTTAATATTTTGTTTTCAATGAATTTTTCCTTTATTTCACTAGTATATAAGGAGATTTTTCCAGTTTTCCCTCCAACCAAACCATGTGACCGGCTCCCACCTGTCAGTTGGGTAGGGACAGTGGGGGAATAGTTTTATTTGTGGCTATTTACTTAAAGAAAAGCGGGTTTTCCTATTAGAATCTTGTCCCATATTAAACTAAAACTATAATTTAATCTGAATAGGTCGTAATTAGACTTATGTACAGCATGAACACTAAAAAAGCCCGGATTATGAATGACTTTACTCAATGTAGGCACAGAATGAAGCACACCAGAGATATCTAAGCCGGTTCACATTCGACATTATTCTACATTTTACAGATAATTTCTGAATGTGCCACCTCTAATTATAGGTTAACTTAACAATAAAGTTGTATAACTTGGATTATGACACTAATACTTACAGAAAATTCACTAAAAACCCACAATATAACTAAATAAAACTCGTTGATTGTGGCAGTCATACTCTACTGCTCTTCGTCCGTCAGCCATATTGTTAATAAGAAATCCCCAATTCCCCATTATCCCCCCTAAACAAACCGAGAATCTATCAACTTTTCCCTAAATTAGGAGTAACTTTTTCCCCTAGCATTCTTCAACATGGTCTAAACTAAGTGTTATGTATATCTTCTAGTTATATTATGTTATTTAATTGACTTTATGAATTTTTTGAAGCCATAAATAATAAAATTTTACTTTGAGCATCAAAATTGTTTCCAAAACTTGTCCCCAAATCACAATTTTTCCCTAAATTAAGCGCCACTTTTCCCCTAGCATTCTTCAACATAGTCTAAATAAAGTGTTATGTATATTATGTTATGTAATATACTTTAGGAGTTTTTTTTTGTAGCCATAAACAGTAAAATTTTGCTTTGAGCATCGAAATGATAACCAAAAAATAGTCCCCAAAATCACCAGGTTTTCTTTATTTGGGGACAATTTCCCTAGAAGCAGACGCCATGACACTAAATACAAAATATATGTAAATTCAAATAATATTATTTAAAATTATTGAACCATATCAATATTAAAGTTTAACATGTTTCTAGTATAATAATACAAAATTCTTTTGGATTTTATATACATTTTAGGCTTGGATACCTATTATTACAGATGATAAAACTATTGTATAAATTTTCAAATTATGTTTATTAAATGTTTTTTTCTATAAAATATGTAGTAATTAACTCTTTAGATTAGAAAAAAAAAAACATTTTATGCCAACAATTCTCTGTTTGTCTTTGGATTGTGATATATTGAAGGTGCATTGCAAATATTAACTGGTAACACTAAATCAGCTGATTTTTTTTTTTGTTAGCAAGATCACGTGAACCAAAAAGAAAAAAAAAGATATATGAATAAAATACAGTGAAATTTTCAGTAAAATTACCTTAAATTTTATTTAAGTATAATTTTGATAAAGAAAATTGCCAAAAGAAGCAATATATTTGTCAGAAAAAATAATAATTCAAGCGCCAAAATAAAGGGTAACTGGCAACTTTTTTATGTAAACAATGAAAATATTGCCTTTGATATCTTGAAAATATTTGCACATTTTTGCCAAAAATTAATATATTTAAATAATATGTATATTTTAGTTTGCTTACAGTCTTGATGTATCAAGATACTATTAAAATTATAAAAAAAATAAATACGTTTAAATAGAACAGCTAGAATCTCAGGCTATAAGGCTTGCCTAATATATAAATATAAAATTTACTTTAAATTTCGCCATAAAAAAATAAAAGTTAATCATTATATACCTGAAAAATTATTAAATTATAATTATTTCTGTGAAAAATGGTTATGAATACCTCAGTTATTGGTTAGATAATTAAAATTTAAAGGTATTTTGCAAAACATGTCTGGTATATCTGAAACAGAAGAATGTTCTTCTTTTACTTTATATATTAAGGAAAACACCTTGATTATCTTTTCACATTGCAATAAAAATAATTATGGATCGAAATACCCCAAAAATATAATTCTATTCTAATGACTAAATCTGCAATTTTCATCTTTGTGTTTAATGAAGGATAAGACTGAAATATATTGTTGACTTTAAGCTTTAACCCTGGATAGGTACGGTCCTCGGACACCCCTTTAAGGGTATACTCGGACGCGAACGACCCCGACGCCAAAAAAAATTCTTGAAAAATCAGTTTTTGCAGTAACCTCCTTTTTTCTTTTGCCAAAAAAAACTTCAATGAATGCTTAAAACAACTGTAAAGATAAATACTACTCATCTGCAGAAAAACTATTTATTATAAATATTTTAAAAAATTAAGTAGAAAAAAAAAAGACCTGACATAAAAATTCATAAAAAAAAAGTTTATACATATATACACAAATCCTTTTAGGAATTGATTCTTGAATGTTTAGGACACATCTTGGTGTATTTTGGATGAAGTCAGACCCATGGAGGTGAAGATCTGAAATGAGAAAAAAAGGGTAACTTTTTT
>NC_090749.1:103517217-103531919 GCF_036898095.1 Palaemon carinicauda
TTATTGCTTGCTTAAAGTCTCTCTGATGGAGGTGATGTTGCATACCCTCTAGGTGAGGGGTCGTAAGGACACGACTGATTGTGTTATGAGTAGCTCAGGAAAGGAGAGAACAGTTCTCTTAATATGTCTGCAGGCAAGACTAGAGGATCTGGGTGTTATTCTGCTTGCTGACACTGTAGAACTATCAGGGTCATCGATTGCACTGTCGATTTCCTTCTATGAATGAGTCTCCTCTTCAGACAGAAAGGCTAGGAATCGCATAGGCATTCCATTGATGTCGGACGGCCGCTACTAGAGGTAACTAGTTACTCCGTACTGGTTAACCGTACCTCGGAAACTTCCGGACACGAGAGGTCCTAGTCTAACATCTCCTCCACAATTCCTGCCAGGGACAGGCTTAGATCACTAATCAAGGAAGAGAAAGGTAACTCGAAGCCCAGTATCTGAGCTCACCCAGTCAGAATAACTGCTAAGAAGTTCCTTGTCTGTGAAGTTGTCTGACACTGAATTGGGTTGCAGAAGGTGATCAAGTTGTCTCCAGTCTACCTACATCTTCTAACGGCTAGACGGAAAAAAGTTGTGCAAAAAAAAAAATCCTTGACTGAGTGTTCTATGCCGCGCGATGAATACCTTGTCTGAGTAGCATGCCACTATCGTGCCGTGATGAAAACACTACGGTATGACAAGAAGGGAGTTGTTAGAGGAGATTAAGGGTAAGAAACATCGCACTCTAATCCAGGAAGACTTATGTGGCACTGCCTATAGCTGTTGGA
Organism: Palaemon carinicauda; assembly: GCF_036898095.1. Lineage (NCBI taxonomy): Eukaryota > Metazoa > Arthropoda > Malacostraca > Decapoda > Palaemonidae > Palaemon > Palaemon carinicauda. The sequence continues at coordinate 103,517,991 of NC_090749.1, forward strand.
ACATAACTCAGAGGCCATCTGTTACGACAGGTGAGCCTCCCCAACCCTTCTTTTGATGCATCCCTCAAGGGCATTAAGGGATCCTATTGGATTTGTAAGTTTGAAGAACCCCTGCAAATACCTAAAGGAACAGTTGCCCCTGGAGGGTACTTAAGCTATGACTTTCATCAGGATCGCAAGGTCGGTCAGGCATCCCATCCAGAGCAGCTATTAGTGCGTCCATAGGAAGTCTTGCTTGAGGAAGGGACAGCTGTTTCCCTTAGTCTTTAGTTACCCTTTTCTAAAAATGCCATTCTCAGAGCAATTGCCAGGATAAATTCTAGTAGTTTATCCTGAATGGGGAAAACCGTTAAAGGTTGACTCAGTGAAGGAGAAACCTCTCCACTGAGTCTGCAAGAATTCTACCACTCGTTTAAGGGATGAGGAGATACCCCAGTTGCAACTAGTCAGAGTATTTGTGAACACTTAAGGGGTTGAGCATAGGCCAGAGCCTCTCACTCTGTACTGGCAAACTCATTCTGAAAGGATAACTCTAAGGACATCCTTGGAGGATAACCTCAGGATAAGTGGTCAAAGTCACCGAATATCTAGTGAAATAGGAGAAAAGAAGCATGACATGTTACTGCACGAAGAGGATGAGGGCCATCCGGGGCTCGGACTCTAGAGTCTTCTTATTATACCCCCCTTGTGTGGCATCCTTCCCTGGTGAGATGGGTGTGAATGATGCCCTTTCTAGTGAGAGCGATGAGGGACCTCGACCTCCACTTGTCCTAAAGTTGGAGGTGGTGTTGACTTCCTTCCCTGGAGGGCGATTCGGCATGCTATAGCTCGTATCGTGACTCGAGGAAAGGAGAGACAGTTTGTACCAGCAACCCTTTCAAGAGAAAACTAGTCTTTACTTTCGATTCCATCAGACAACTGAGAGGAACACGGATCATTTGACTCTCAAGCAAAATATCAACTCTCGTCTGAGTGTCTGAGGGCGCTGAGCGGTTGGTTAACAAGTAAACATTAACGTCCATCGCTGTTGAGCCATGTGATAGGTTAAAAGCCACTGTCTCTGTAAAGGGAAGATGGACCCTATCCTCCAACTGACTTTGCTACAATTAGAGTTGGTCATGTTATTATTATTATTACTAGCTAAGCTACAACCCTAGTTTGAAAAGCAAGATGCTATAAGCACAAGGGCTCCAACAGGGAAAAATAGCCCATTGAGGAAAGGAAATAAGGAAATAAACGATATAAGTAACGGAAAAATAAAATAAAATATTTTAATAACATTAACAAAATTAAAACCAAGGACTTCTGTAAACCTGTTCAATATAACATTTGCTGCAAGTTTGAACTTATGAAGTTCTACTGATTCAACTACCCGATTAGAAAGATCATTCCACAACTTGGTCACAGCTGGAATAAAACTTCTAGAGTACTGTGCAGTATTGAGCCTCATGATGGAGAAGGCCTAACTATTAAAATTAACTGCATCCCAAGTATTATGAACAGGAGGGAACTGTCTGGGAAGATCTGAAAGTAAAAATGGTCAGAATTATAAAAAATCTTATGCAACATGCATAATAAACTAATTGAACAACAGTACCAGAGATTAATATTTAGATCAGGAAGAAGAAATTTATTAGACTGTAAGTTCCTGTCCAACAAATTACGACGAAAATCAGCAGCTAAAGACCAGACAGGATAGCAATACTCGAAACAAGGAAAAACTAAAGAATTAAAACACTTCTTCAGAATAGATTGATCACCAAAAATCATTGAAAAAATTTCTCTGTACACTACGGATTGATAAACACCAATAATCTCTAGCAGGTAATAGTATTACAGTGAATCTCCCTCGTACATTGCAGTCAAGAATTGATTGGTCGCAAGCGACTACTTCTGAAGGACAAGACTGAGACGTATCTTCGATCGCAATTGTCAGACGGGTAGCTGAGCGCATAAGTCATGCTATGGACCACCCCAGAAGGTAATTTCCCTACGTTTTATGGCAGGAATCCCCTGTGACCGGCTATCCCATGGCAGAACGAAGATCTGGCTGTGACCCAAATGGATCATTGCATCTGAAACTCGACTGGAGAACATCGATAAATGTTAGCAAACGAGACCTCCTTCTCCCTGATGACACGTATCCCTTAGAAAAGGCAAATATGCTTCGTATCTCTCCATCCCCTATAGGCAAAACTGTCATAAGGTCTGAATATTCCCTCTCAAGGGAACAGACTTGCTTACTTACGACGTACAATCGGAAAATATTAGAGAGGACCTAACTGGGATGATGGGGAGAGCCCACTTGAGGGTAGATTACAATGTCTGCTTACATGATGGTAGGCAGATTATAAATAACCTAACTTCCCCTCAAGGGATACAACCATCGAATCAGAAAAGAATGTATCAGAACAAAGTTCCAATTGTTCTGTGCGATGGTAAGTAGCCCTTGCTACTACTCACGGGCGTGCAATTGCCAGCAAGGGTAGTGCATGTAACTGACAGAGTAAACCGCCTTCATCCGGCATAGCAGCTCGCTTGCCCGCATGCGGAAGTCTCAAAACGCAGTTTCCCTGACTCAAGGTAGGCGTTCATGCATGAGTCTGAGCTCCTAAACACATTTCGTGTGTGACCACCTACGTTGTAGCTCGTGGGGTCACTTGATGAAATAATGCATGTGTGACAAGGGGCAACATCACTGCTCAAAAGGAAATGAGTGTTGACTAGTTATAGCATTGTGAACATGAAAATGTTCGTGAGCATATATAGCTGGTAAGGTGATTGAATCTCTATCAATAGTAGGGAGTTGCTCGCCCCTTGGGTGGGACAAGTGTATTTGTAAGCGAATATATGTTTGCTATTGTTCGTAAACATGAGCATGAGCTGATTCCATCCAATTGGGAATAGAGGCTTAAAAAATAACCTGAAAGGGTTATTTCTCACAAGACCGTTGTGCCTTTAGGGCATGCCGGAGTGAGGCAAACACCATAAGGGATTAGAGACTGATACTATGTGAGTGTTCCGATGAGTTCTTTAACCCGTAGAGAGAAGTCCTAGATAATAATCCCGAAGGATTGTTTCCCGAGACTCGTTTTTCAAACAATAGTGGGATGCGGCAGCCATGATCGGTTGGAAAGCATTCCTATCTGTAGCAATAACCTGGTAGAACCATGTCTAACAAGACTCATTGTGCTTTGGGGGCACAGTGGTGGCCTGCAGCGGCCGCAAGCGGTCGGCAGACATCACAGATGCGGTTGGTAAGTAAAGTCTTGTAAACTCACTTGCTGAAGCGAACACTGGTGAGACGAGCGGTGGCAAGTGCTGTAGAACGTTGGTAAGACGAGTGCTGAGGAGGCGAGTAATGGCACGACAAATGCTGGCGAGATGAGTAACAGCAAGACAAATGCTGATGAGTGTTGTCAAACGTTGGCAAGATGAGTAACAGTAAGATAAATGCTGGCGAGTGTTGTCAAACGTTGGCGAGATGAGTAACAGCAAGACAAATGCTGGCGAGTGTTGTCAAACGTTGGCGAGGTGAGTAAAAACAAGACGAACACTGGCAAGTGTTGTCGAACGTTGGCTAGATGAGTAACAGCAAGATAAATGCTGGCGAGTGTTGTCAAATGTTGGCAAGATGAGTAACAGCAAGACAAATGCTGGCGAGTGTTGTCAAACATTGGCGAGATGAGTAACAGCAAGATAAATGCTGGCGAGTGTTGTCAAACGTTGGTAAGATGAGTAACAGCAAGACAAATGCTGGCGAGTGTTGTCGAACATTGGCGAGATGAGTAACAGCAAGACAAATGCTGACGAGTGTTGTCAAATGTTGGCGAGATGAGTAACAGCAAGACAAATTCTGGCGAGTGTTGTCAAACGGTGGCGAGGCGAACGCTGATGAGATGAGAAATAGCAAGGTGTGCTGTTGATTGCTGCAAGGTGAGTGCTGTAGAACGTTGGCTGGAGTTGTACTTGTAAATGGCAAGTGTATTTGAGACAACAGCAAGCTTGACTTCTCTGCCTTATGCCCTCCTCCCAGAAGAGGTATTCATTCACAAGGGGGCAAATAAGGCTGTGCTGAACTTATAGAACAGCAAGTTCTTCCCCTTGAGAGGCAGAACCTGAAGGGCCAGGCCTCATAAAGCTCCATGAGCTTTGTTGTGCTCAACGGACACAAGCAAGCTTAATTTATGTAGGCAAGGGTTATCGCCTACAAGACTCGTAGATAGGAGAGGCAGCGACTGCAAGCTGTTGGCTGGCATCACCATCTGTAGCAAAGACCTAGACGGGAAAAGCTAACGAGACTTGTTGAGCCTTGGGGAATCATGGTGATGACTGCAAGTCGCAGGGCCACTCTGGAGAGGGCTGTCGTATTTGGACGTGAAGGGTGTTCATAGGCTAAAAGAGGTGCTTGGAATAGCAAACTCGCTCTTTTGGACTGGTGAGGAGATTGCAGATGAATTTTTCAACCACCCTCGCTACGAGTAGGTGGATGGGCATGTTCCCCAGTGAGGAGAGAACTTGTGTTTGTTCACTTGTAACACGACAAACTAGACACTGGTTCCCGCTAACGTGACTGTAGAACAGTAGGTTTTACTTTTTCATAAATAAGAGCGTTGGGCATTACTCCCGAAGAAGTAAGCCTAGCAGAACGGAAATCGTTTCAGACACAACAGCGAGAGGAAGGAACTGTAAACAGCCACTGAACCCCTTTGCCATCTTCCTCTGACAAACTATGCTTCAAAGAACTTGATGGCAGCATAGAGGACTCCCATACTCGCTGGCGAAATCCCTTTGAGAGGCGATACTTGGCTGACAAAGGAGGTAGCAAACTTTGCATATCCTCAGCCTGCTGAGAAGATTAAGGCTAGGGGCAGGCATCAAAAGCAACAGTTAAAACCTGGCCGCAGCCGGTCTATTTGTTCACTTTGAAAGGATCCTCCAAACAGGAAACCCCAAGGGATATTCGTCAACAACTGCTCTTGTTTAACTACTGAAGTAGCAGGAACGAGAGGAGGAGGAGCCGAGACTACTGCTCACAGAGACACGGGAGGTTCCTTAGACCCACAGCTTTTGGAATCTCTAAAGGGAGACCGAAGACTTTCCCGGGGGAGGCAGGCAGAGACCTTTGGAATCTCTAAGCGGAGACCGAAGATTTCCCCTGGGGAGGCAGGTGTGCACTCCTGCTGTGTCCCTGTCCACAGAGCCTCAACAAGTCATTCCTTAACAGTGAGATCCGAAACCCCCAAGAAAGGAAGGACAAGAAAGACTCCACTGGTGGAGGGGCCATTGCTTCGCTAAAGGAAGCAACGATGTCCTCAACAAAGGGTTGTCCAAGGGTCAGTTGATCATTGTTCTACTCATTCGCCCTCCAACAGAGTACGAATGAGCAGAAACAACATCAAGTCAAACCCCAGTTTATAAGGATTATCGGAAGAGAGAGAGACGGAATGTCTACTCACTCTCGAGCAAAATAAAGAGTGAAGGCATTTCACCAGTATATGTGAGCAGGGGGGTCGGTCTATGTCCTCGCTAACCCCTGCTTACTGGTGGTGGGTAGTTATACCTAACTAAAAAGTCTTTTATCTAGTTTCCAGCATTCCCCTGTAAAATGCAAAAGGGTTTGTATTCATGCTGGAACAAACAGGATATTCAATTCATCATCATCTCCTCCTACGCCTATTAACGAAAGGTCCTCGGTTAGATTTCACCAGTTGTCTCTATCCGAAGCTTTTAAATCAATACTTCTCCATTCATCATCTACTTTACACTTCACAGTCCTCAGCCACATAGGCCTGGGTTTTTCAACTCTTCTAGTCTCTTGTGGAGCCCAATTGAAAGATTGGTGAACTAATCTTTCTTGGAGAGTGCGAAGAGCATGCCAAAACCGTCTCCATCTACTCCTCACCATGATCTCATCCACATATGGCACTCGAGTAATCTCTCTTATAGTTTCATTTATCTTCCTGCCCTACCATTTAACTCCCAATATTCTTCTGAGGGCTTTGTTACTAAATCTATAAAACCTATTCGATATTGTTTCATTTCCATACCCCGACTCACGTCCATACAGTAACACCAATCTCACTAAACTGATATATAGTCTGATTTTTAAATGTAATTTCAGGTGATTTGATTTCCAAATTTAACTCAACCTAGCCATTGTCTGCTTTCCTTCTTTCAATATAGCACCAAACTCCAATTCTAAAGACCCTGTATTAGAGATCACAGTTCCAAAATATTCAAATGATTTCACCCCGCCAATTCAATCAGATGCAAAAATTGCTAGTTTTGGAAGACAAAAGGCCACACAAAATCTACACAGAAACTGAGTGACAGTGAAATACACTTGGCTTGTATCAATTGCCGTATTGGACAGCCTTTTGCAATTAGTAGTAATTTCAAAACAGGTTTAATTACCTAATTTAATGTATTTTTAGGTCAGAAAAATCATGAATTAGCTGACTTCTAAAAACTTTATACAGCTCATCCACCTAAATCAATTTTTTTCCGTTTGGGAACCAAAGATTTTGTGAACACAAAACGGATTTTGAGCGAAGCGAAAAATCTATTTTTGGGTGAGATGGCCATGACGTCCTGATGGAAGTTTCCTTTAGTAGCTTCCCAAGGGTACATTTCCTTAATTTGTAGTCATATATACCCTTGGGAAGCTACTAAAGGAACCTTCCATCGGGACGTCATGGCTTGAGCCCAAAAATCAATCCGTGCTTATTTAGTTACAGACTACAGTTCAAATCATTACAGTATCCCACTGAAACATAAAGAAACACTTTTGTTGATCACTGGTACAGAGTACAGTAAAGCATTTTCTATATATTCACACAAAATGAGGAAATATTAAAGGTTTTAAAATTAATATATTTGGAAATACAATCTTGCTTGACCTCATCAAAGACTAACAAGAGAGGGGGGAAGAGATTATCTTATATGTAAAGGTAATCAGGGAGGTGCGAAAGTATACAAAAGCCCTAAGCCTTAGGTTAGGGGCAAGGGAATCGACTACCAAGATCATTGAAACCCTTTGTATACTTCCTAGAAGGAGAAAAAGCCATGTGCAATCACTGAATCTTATATGTATAAATGCCTAATATCTTCATTTCATAAATTAACACCAGGAACACTTATTATATCATGCATGAAAGTAAAGTAAAACGCCTAGGCTATCGAGCCAAGGGGGTAGGCTAGCACTGCTAGCGTCGTAATTTCGGCTACCTATACTCGCTGAAAACGAATACTATCGGCATAATATAACTAATTCGTAGCAATGAAGACTAAATAACTAATACTGATTAGTTAAAAAATCGGGACAGTCGTTCTGGCTAACAAAATAAAGCATGCGATGCGAACGACAGCATCAGAGACGCCTCCGGTTAGGCAATAGCTCCGCCACAAAACACAGTATTTTTCGATAGAAAAGCGTTACTTTACGGCCAGAGCTAAATTATACAGTATAAGAATTAATTACTTAACTTTCCAGAGACAAGAAGCTGAAGATTGCGTCATGGCTGCAGTAAATAGCGAAACAACTGAGAAAAAAACCTGGTCAAACACGCTACTACAAAAGGAATGGTGTTCGCGGGCGGTGATGACGTCAGCCAAGATGGCGTCGCTTATGATGTCATCCGAGTACCAATAACAGTAACGGAGGAGGAGAACTTTGTAACGGCTCCTCCAATATCTTGCCACTAATTCCTCCCTCGAAGCGTAAACGTTATGTGGGGTGCAGACAGCTATGTGGCGTGTCAAGAATACGTCCCCTGTTATTATGCGATATCCTAAAGGACAACCTTAAGGGTACTCGTGCCAGAAGTTAGAATTCAGGAAACCTTTAGTTTAATTCTTTGGGAATATCCACTGTAGTCAAATATACCCTTAGGAAGCTACTAAAGGAACCTTCCATCAGGACGTCATGGCTTGAGCCCAAAAAAGTACTTTAATTTCTTGGAGTAAACAAAGTATCAACAAATCACCTTAAATTGTTTGCCAACATGGAGTAAACAGTATAACCACGTCCCCTACATTACCATAAAGGAATCGTAATGCAATCTAACTTTCCACTACTTGCCCCTATGACTCCAGAGCTCTATGGCTTAAGCTCTTCGTCTTCTTTAAATACTCATCGTTCGTTTGCCAATAACTTGGATCTAGAAGTATATATCTCAAATTTCGTATAATTTATCTATCCAAACCTACGTATTATATATTAAATAATCATAATAAGGAAATGTGAAACGGAACTAAAGTATAAACGAAATATGAACACTTTTATAAAAATGTTTTATTCCATTGTAAAATGTATGTTAAAAATTCAATATCTCTGATTAACAATTATTTGTTACAGTAAGAGAATTTTACAAAATACGCTTCGATCACATACAAATAAGCATTCAAAGGCAATTTACAATTTCACAGAAACATAAACATTCCATTTTCTTTATAATACAACCGACAAAATTATTCATTTTAGGAACTTCAAAAGTAAGGCAATGTTTTTTACTTAGGAAGTCTGAACTTTCCCTCGGAATTCAAATAGAAAAGGAACCTTTCTATCAGCAAGGACACAGATCAGGTAAGAAAACTAGAGCCCAAAGTTTGACACATTATCAATGCACAAGAAGAGTATCTCCTTTTGCTGCTGAAAACCCCTTTTGGGGTTGTATCTCTATTCCCATTTTTTTCTTCCAACCTCTCTCAACTTTCAATATCATGGCGCAAATTCTAGGTCACTCCCCCCGTTGCACCTTATCGCTAAACGTCCTTCCCAGTCCCAAGCCTTGGCAATCCATCAGTTAAGGAAATTGAACAGGTTTGGTATTTACAAGATGATTATTGTCAGGAATTTTTGTGTCCACGTAAACATGTCCCCCATCACTGCCGGTATGGTTTTTCTAGGATGTTGGATATCACGATTATTATAAATACATTTCTTGAAATGTCAATCTAAGTCACCTTATTTTTAACTCACGGTGCAGTCTGTCAACTGATATTTTGTCTTTGCACTATATTCTTTCCCTTGAAGTTTGTCTCTTTACTGATATATCAACCTGAAAAGTGTCCATGATGTTTTGATAAGTGAACTTCCAGGTCTATCTTTGACTTATGTTTGAACCAGAGATATGACTATATATGACTAATAGATGACAGTTGTAAATGTTGTAAAGGTTGTCCAGTGAGTGCATGTAGTTTTGTAGGTTGTGATTTAAGCCTTCTGGGAAGATTATAAACATTATAGAGGCTGTCTGAGGAAAGAACTGCCAAGGATTTAAGCCTTCTGGAAGTGTTGATAACGTTATAGAGGCTTTGCTGTGAGTGAAAATGGTTTTATATCCATTGATTTTAGCCTTCTAAAAGTGTAATAAACATTATAGCGGCTGTGCAGTGAGTACCTGTGGTTTTGTAGCTTGTGATTACAGCCTTATAGAAGTGTAGTAAACAATGTAGAGGCTTTTTTTAGGAAAAGCTCCCAGTGAGTTGAGACTTTTGGAAGCATTTTAAGCGTGGTAAAGGTTGTTTAGTAAGTGCGTGTGGTTTTGTAGCTGGTGACTGTGAGACGCAGATGGTGGAAAAAAGGTTATTAGATTTCTCAAGATATGAAGAATTCGGGATGAAGCGTAAAGTACGAGTGGCCAACTGCATGCACGGCAGGAGAGAATCCCCATAGCAGATGGTGAGGTCTTTCTTTGAAAGTCATTTCATAAGCAAGTGGCCCTTTTGAGTGCTGTAAAAACACGACTGCTCTCTTAAAGAGAGGTACCTTGAAGTGGAGAATTCCACAAGAGGCAAAGGAAGAATCAAAATGCAGCAGTAAAGATTGAAGAAGAGCAGAGTGAATAAGCAGACAACATTGCACTGGTTGCTGATTCATAAGAAAGTTGCTAAGATTGCTGCTGGGTAATGTTCACAAGAAGATAGTATGTGGACCTCTAGTGCCTGGAAATTGTGCGCATGATGAGTGGACTCACGAACGATTGTGAGCACAGACCTTCGTGCATGCGAAATTCTTGAGTATGGAGATGATTGCGTTAGTGCCATTCTTGATCATGTAGAGATGTTCATAAGTTTGTAACATCTCGTACACTTGAAGATGGTGATGATCGTGAACATATACAAGTTTTAGATCATGAGGGCCATCGTGTTCATGGGAACAATCATGCATATAGAGAGGGGCCAAGAGGTGCCCGTGATCGCATTCATGGACTTTATCTTGTCATCATGCTTCTTGTAACGATCGTAGCGCCTGTGTAGGAGGAAGATTACCTCATTCAGGCCTGGATCGATAAGCAGCCTCCATCACGCGTACGCAAGGGGAAGGTGTTCATTGCTTGTGAAAACTCAAAAACTGATCTGAGAAGTCAACCATCTTGGAACTCCTCAGGGCAGCTCATGGTCGTCTGCATGTTGGTGCTCGTGAAGAGGTCGCCGAAATGTAGGGGCCGTGTGCTCTTGCACCTCGATGCCTTCACAAGGGATGGATTCTAGTACAGCACTGTTTCTCCCATGAAACCATTGCCTTATTGCCTTACCTTATTTTTTGTTTGGGTTCCCCCAGGTCCCTCAGTGTGAGGCACCTCGTATATCCACCAGAGAGTTGCTAATGCATAGTAACCAGGCTAAGTCTGCGAGAAAGTCAGACTTATCAGTCGTCCTGTGCTTTGGTGGCTTCTTCCTCGGCAGCGCCATATCAGAAGATTCGGTTGTTGTCCCTGGAACTCTTCAATGGGGAGCACCAATAGTAGAGAGAGAGAGAGAGAGAGAGAGAGAGAGAGAGAAAGAGAGAGAGTTAAACAGATTTTGGATGTCTCAAAGACTTTTTAGTCCATCCACGAAGACTCCATTTGCTCTTTGATGGAACAATTTAGTTTAAGCATTTACTGTAGAGAGTTTTTATGATCTTGTCTTACTTACTCTTGATCTTGTTTACCGTGTTAAAGTTTACTACATCCGCTGGAAGTCTATTCCAAGTGTTAGCTATTTTGTATGTAAAGAAATTGCCACAATGAGTGGTGTTGTATCTTTTCAATTCCAGTTTGTATACGTTACCCCTGGACTGATTTGTGCTAAGCATGAATAGATTGTTGTAATCTACTTATGTTATTCCTTTAAGAATTTTGAATACCTCTATTTAATTGTCCCCTTAGTCGTCGAGTTTGTATATCAAATAAGTTCAAATGTTCCATCCTCCGTCTATATCCAAATTGCCTTAGTGCTGGAACTAGTTTGGTGTCCCTAGCTTGTACTGCTTCCAGTCTATCTATATCCTTGGCCTCCGTCTTACTAGTGATATGTACAGCTGTAGTACAGTGTCTTTGTTTCTGTATTTGAATACTCTTTATGTAACCCATTAGTTTTTGTGGTTTCTTTTCAGCTTTTATGCTGTTTGGTGAACTTCAAATCATTGCTGATAATAATACCAAGATCTTCCTCCTGGGCCACACTTTCTATTTCATCATCTAGCAGTGAGTAATTTGATTGTGGGTTACTATAGCCTATGTGCATGAATTTACATTTCCCACAATTGAAAGGCATTTGCCATTTTCTGGACCATTCTCCTAGCTTCATTACATACTCTCTTAAGGCTCCTATGTCTGAGTTCGTAGCATTTATGCCTAGTTTAGTATCGACGGCAAATTTGGTTATTCTACTAGTTAATCCTAAATCTATGGCATTAAAGTAAATCAGAAATAGCAATGGGTCAAGGACAGATAATTGAGGTACTCAGCTTGTAACAGTTTACCACTCTGAAGCTTCTCCGTTGATTACAACACTCTGATTTCTGTTTATTAGCCAATCTTCGATCAATTACGTTGGCTCGTCAATGATGCCTAGGGCTCTAATTCTCACCATTAACTTTTTATGAGGAACTTTGTCAAAAGCCTTTTGAATGCTTAGGTATATGATGTCTATTGCCCTGCTTTTATCATCGATGCTAAACATGTGGAAAAATTCCAAAATATTTGTCACACATGATCTCTTTTGTCTAAAACCATGTTGGCCATCTATCAGAAGATTGTTTTTCTCTATATGTTCTACAATTGAAAATACTATAATATATTCAAAAACTTTGCTATGCACTGAAGTTAGACACACAGGTCTGTAGTTACCAGGTTCTTCTTTTAGTCCCTTCTTGTAGATTAAAGTAACATTGCCTAGTTTCCATCTTTGCGGTGCCTTTCTTTCGTTGGCTGTCTTTCGGAACATTTTGTAAATGCGATAATCTCTCTTGGATGAATATCATCTGGGATCATCTGGGCCTGGTGCCTTAGACTTACTGAGTCCTTTTATTTTCTTGTCAGCATACATTGAAAAGATGATTCTATCTAATGGTTGTGGCCCTCAACATTTGATAGCTGGTTCAGGGAGGATCATTAATTCTTCTCCTGAGAATACACCTGTGAAATATGCATTCATCAGTTTGACTTTTTCCAAACCCTTTGTTATACGAGTACTCTCCGAGTCTCGTAATGGAATAATGTTTTTTATTAGTTTTATACTGTTTATATATACAAAAAAAAAATCTTTTGTGTTTTCTTTACTAGCTGAAGCCACTCTCTGAGAGAGAGAGAGAGAGAGAGAGAGAGAGAGAGAGAGAGAGAGAGAGAGAGAGAGAGAGAGAGAGAATCACCAGGAAGGTGAATAAAGGGTGTTGGAGCATTGTCTTTCCATGTAATGCGGAGAGAAACAGTAATAGTTACTACTACTGCTACTATTACCCTAAGTCATAATCGTATCAAAGATTGAAGGTTTGTATTTGTAGGAATAATCCAATAACAGAAGTTAAAATACAAAACAATTTCAGCATAATATTACATAAATTGAGTGATATTTCCCTCAGTACCAAGATCCTTTAAAGAAAGATGCACCACAGTAATCATGTCCCTCCTCCAGCACATAAAGCAAAAGAGATCAACAGACAAATGCAAATAAAACACTAACGTTTTCTGTTGTCCAAATATTTCCCGTTCAGATTTCTAACTATCAAACGTTCCTAAGCAACAAAGAAAGGGAATAATTAGTGAGTCAGGGGTACAATACAACGGGGAGGTGTCTAACTAGCGCAAATCTTCCTATGCCTAGAAAGAAGCACTCTCCAGGAAAATATCCCATTAGAGTGCTACACCACAAGCAGCTGAACATCACCAGGGAAACACAGAAGATCTCATTCAAACAGACATGTTGTTCTTGCTTGATTAAAATTCCATTCAACTAGTTTGTAAATGTCCCATAAAGAATCATTTGCAAAGGAACTGTCTCAATTCCAGTTGATAAAACTAACAAGAGAGAGTACAACAAGAGGATATCAAGTATGGAAATTCAATCTATTTGTAACAGAAATCTCTTTTCAAAAGAACATGACTTCCCCACTTCCTTACAAATTTTCTCTGGCACAAATTTTCCTAGGCCTTTTCGTATGTGTTTTCAGACGCTGCGCTTAATGGCTTCACCCTCTTTGCCTTAAAACCTAAATTAGTTTCACTTTATATCACTGGTGCAACGGATCCAAACCAGGGGTGTATGGTTGCACCTCTATGCTCAACTAGCCTTACATCCGAGGGCTCTTTTCAGGATGGTCACCGCTCCCTTGACGGCAGCAATCCGGGCTTCATTTCCTCTTGGGCAACTTGGTATCCCCTGAAGGTATTGTCTCAGGTTTTTCTTCGTAAGTCCTGTTGCCTCCAACAACACAGGTATTATTCCTATTTCTTTCAATTCCCACGTATTTTTTTCAGGCTGTTCTCTAGTTCTTGGTATGAATTTTAAAATGCTCTGCAAGACTACCTTTCCAAGAAAATGCTTTGTCACAGACAGAGCACTTAAATGGCTTCTCTCCAGAATGAATTTTATGATGCTCTTCGAGATTACATTTCTGAAAGAAGGCTTTATCGCAGACACTACACTTGAATGACTTCTCCC
>NC_090749.1:103532419-103549919 GCF_036898095.1 Palaemon carinicauda
CTCTTGCATTCATCACCTTCTTTAGCAGAGCGCCATTTTCCATTCTCTCAACATGGCCAAACCACCTCAACACATTCATATTCACTCTAGCAAACTACTGGTCATATAGAAATGAATATCTCCTACGTGTTGTAATAGGTGAAGATCATCTCAGTGCTCTGACAGTTATATCTACGAAATTAACAAAATCAGTTTCAAGTAATTTTGGTTTCTATTAAATTTTATAGTGGTTAAATTATGGTTTAAGGTTAGCCCTAAGCTGCAGGAAAAAAGTTTCCACTCAAGCAAGGTTGTAAGACAAAACGATCAAATACTCCCAACCACAAAGAATAGAATTTTGTGAATGGGAAATAAGTAAATAAAGATGTAACCTTGAATTCATTATTCAGTAGTTTAGAATAGTTCTGAAGATGGTTTACCTAGTGTAAATGAAATAGAGAGGTCAGTGAGAACTGCTACGATTGGACCTGTGAAGGAAAACGGAGATGAGAACAGTTAGGAGGAAAGGATTAAAATCCCTCGGCGATTGAAGAGTTATTCATTTGAAGAAACAGTGAGAAGCAGTTTGAAGAATTAATAAGCTTTAAGAATGGAAGAGATTGTTTTAGTTAACCCTTTTACCCCCAGTCTATTTGGAACTTTCCAACCCTTGACCCCCAGGGGTTATTTTTTTTCAAGCACATTTTGCAGTATATTTTTTTTTAAATTGCTCTAACAGCCTTAATTTTCGTCATAGAGCGGTCAGGTTGGTCTCATTCTCTTGGAAAATGCCTGAAGTTTCTCAAAAAATTATCAAAAATATGCAAAAAAAAAATATAAATAACAGTTTTTTGCAAGGACGTACCAGTATGTCCATGGGGGTAAAGGGATGAGTTTTGTGAAACGTACCAGTATGTCCTTTGGGGGTAAAAGGGTTAATCTCAGTTGTGGGCATGTTGAGCATTTAAACCCATTCAACAGAGGACCCAGGAAAAGTGCGCAACATCGGCAGAAGGAAGAGAGTAACGCTGGAACATCAGTAGAATGTCGGTCAATAAAGAGTTAAAAGTTGTTATTGGTGGAATAAGTCAGTCAACATGAAGACAGGCTTTTCCTAGAAGGATGTAAAATGCATGAACCTATATGGGGATATGACAATTTTACAGAACTCTTCTGCGTCAAGAATCTATAGAAGGGACAATTAATGGCCCATGATCAGTACTTGTAAACAGATGTATGTAGTCAAGAGGAAATGTGGTGAGACAATCAAGCAAATTGTAAAGGATTGGCAGATCACAAGTCCATGAACCTAGGGAACTCCCGCAGAAGAAAAACCTATGAAATAAGAGACAGGATTATCTAGTTCTAAACTAAATCAAATGGAGAGGGGATTATTTGGTTAATAACTAAAATAAAATGCTGTGGTGGAAATATCAAAGAAAGTGGAGGAAGGGAGGCTGAGATGGTATGGACACCTGATGAGGAGAGATGAGGACCACGTTGGGAGACATACTATGGAGATGGAGGTTCAGGGAAGAAGAAGAAGAGGGAGACCAAGAAAGAGATGGAGGGACTGTGTGAGAGGAGACTTACAGGAGAAAGGGATTGATGAGGCAGAAGCGCAGAATAGAAAAAGATGGAAACGGCGACCCCATATAAGAATGGGAACCAGCTGGGAAGAAGAAGAACTAAAATAAAATGTTGTTGACAAAGTAGGAAAGATGAGAGGAAACCCCTGATTTCTAACTTACGGTTCAAACGTTTCGATCGCCTCCGAACAACGTCAGGCGTACTCACCAAAATAGATTTGAATGGACTACACTCTCCAAACATCTAACAACAGTATCCTATATATTTGCAAATTAAATTTAGAAAGAAACAGCATTCGTGATCTTGCCAAAGTCGTGACGTCTGTCGTAAGATACAGGTATGATACAAAACCAATACTCACATTCATACTTTCACCGTCTTATTGTCTTATTACCTGTCAGCATTTGTAAATAAGGAAATGACAAAGAAGTAAAGTTGAATCGTTTTTTTTTATTACATTACTCGAGTATCACGTTTTAAAAAAGATGGTAATTTTCTATCACAAGATGAAAATTTTGCTTTGACAAACGACTTAGATTGTCATCTTTTCCCCATTTAAATAAAATATTGGATTTTTAAAATTAACATTTGTTCTCATACTTACGCGATATCCTTCATTCAAATAGTCTTTTATATTTTTGTTTCCACAAATAAAAAACTTTAAAAATGTCCCATTTTTTTTACAAATATATATTATAAAACAAAACTATACTCAAATAAAATCAACATAAATGACATCTCTTAAAATTACTAAGTACAGACTCGACCTGCATGAAAAATTCACATGGCAATCTCTTCGCTTGCTATCAGTCTTTGTAATTCATTACGAGAGAAATAAAAAGTCTGTTTCACTCGGTCCCTCGTAAAGACCTTCACTTGTAGCCCTGCTTGATCCAAGCCTTCTTCCAGTCTCCGTCATCCTCCAAGTGGACGGCGGGGTTCTCTTTTTTCTTGTCGACAGCGGCCTCGTTATTCAAGCCCAATATCCCTCCCTCTTCCTGTTCTTCCTCCTCCTCTTCCTCCTCCTCCTCCTCCTCCTCTTCGCTCACGTACATCTCCTCCAAGTCGAAATCCTCGTCTGGAGATGCCCCAAAACCCTTTGAGGCCACTGAGAGTTTCCTGAGGCCGCCGCTCACTTTCCGCCCGCACTGCTTTTTACCGCCGGACTTCTGCCAACGTTTTCGATACCCGTCGTTTCCGCAGTATTTCTTTTTATGTTTCGACAGGTAATTTGAGTATTTGAATTTCTTATGACACTGGTCGCACTGAAAGCACTTGTCCCGGCTGTGCACGATCATGTGCTCGTTCAGCCCCGACTTGAAAATGAAACGTTTGTTGCAGATCTCGCACTTGAACGGCTTGTCCCCGCTGTGGGACTTCCTGTGCGTGGAGAGAGTCGAGCTCTGGGTGAACGCCGCGTCGCACACCTCGCACACGTAGGGCTTCTCTCCGGTGTGAATCCGCTTGTGGTTCTTCATGCTCTGGCTCGTCGTGAACGTCTGGCCGCAGACGCCGCACGTGTAGGGTTTCTCGCCGGTGTGCTGGCGCATGTGCCCGGGAAGGTGCGAAGACCTCGAGAACGTCTTCCCACAGACGCCGCACATGTACGGCCTCTCGCCCGTGTGGACGCGTTTGTGCATCCGTAGGTTGGACCTCTGCGTGAACGTCATGCCGCACTCGTCGCAGTTGAAGGGACGCTCGCCCGTGTGGATTCGCATGTGGTCGCGGAGGTTCGCGTTGCAGGCGTACGTCTTGCCGCAGACGGAGCACGACACCCGCTCTCCGTGCGCGTGGCGCAGCCTCGAGGTTTTCTGCTGCGACGCCTTCGACACCGCGGCGCCGGAATTCTCGCTGCCGGCGTTAGGCGCGGATCTCGGAGGCTGGGAAACAGAGAGCTGAACGGACACGTGATGAGGCGTGCCGTAGGATGCCTGCACTTGCTGATTGATTTGGTGGGCCACATCCGCGCTCATCAGGTCCAGCTGCATCTTATTGCTCAACTCCCAATTGTACCAACCAACACTCGAACCACTGATGTGCTCCATCGCAACTTTTTGTAGGCTCTCAAGCTAAAGTGATAGATAATAATGCCATCTTTTTTTTCCACTTGATTTCTATATCACGGAATCTTTAATATACGCAAGTTAAAAACTCGTGTCCGCTGCCACCGACACATTTTCAAGCTACCTGAAGTCTAAAGGTGTCAAGGTTTGATTAGACATTGGATTAGACTGCGAATTTACACACTCGCACAACTGCACTAAACTCCGAGCTCAATCTCATTCACAGACGCGAGAAGAGCCTCGCCTCGATACGTAAGACCTGACTGATCTCTCGGGTGGGAAACAGCAAGACGACTTCTTCGTCCCCCCCAACAGACGGGAGACCCATCACATACCTCCTCCAATTATAAGACCCGATTCACCTTACCTGTAAAGACACTGAAAGTTAGCAACGATGCCATGGTATAATGGTTTGCATATAGAATTAAAAAGAAAAAAAAAAGGAGCCTAAAACAAAGACAAATACCAGAGACATTCTCGATAGTTGCTAATTTCAGTGTCTCCCCGGTAACATCGTTCAGGAAATATAATTGTTCAGCGTCTAAAAATTCACTCTCACCAAACTGCTGTACATGTTACGCTTAGGTCCTGAGTCACGCTGATTTAATACAGAAAGTCTTCAACTTATATTTCATTATGAACTTTTTGATACAATATCTGAGATTTACAATTTCAGTTCGATTTTTTTTTTTTAAATCGATTGTTTTTAAGTTGAGGAGCTTCTGTATCGTTCATATTCTGCAGCTAAGAATAAGATAAATCTAAAATGAACTTTATAAAAATATATTGAACACAATAAAGAGGTAAATTGATAAATATAAATATAAGTTTGTAAATAAAGATTTCATATTTCATAGCTACAAACCACTGCTTCAAAATTATCGGGACATTTTCCACAGATCAATTAGGGGAAAACTAGTAAACTGAATAAGAGAATTACTTCAGAAGCATAAAAAAAAATGAATGAAGTGGACTCCCTTCTCCACTGCAACTCAAGAATAACTTTGTTTGCTGCTGAAATTGAAGATATATTTCTGCGGCCAGATGCGGACGACGAGCCAGAGTATGGGAGAACCGCAATTTATCAATTGCTTTAGGTGGGGTGGAACCGTTTCTGTACAATGATGACAGCAAGAACGTCATTGAAAAAGCAATCAGGTGGTGAGGAACCTTTCCTGTACAATGACAGCAACAACGCGATCGACAAAGCAATCGAAAGAAGATGATTCGTATGACCGTCTATACTCAATAAAATGGGGACTTGAGTCATATCCAAACAGTTCAGGATAATACATTGATATTCTTTCATAAGTATTTTTGCTTATATAATGACATTGTTACATGCCAAGTCACCTAGGTACATCCATTTCTGCAATACATACATACATATACTAAGGCACTTCCCCCAATTTTGGGGGGTAGCCGACATCTACAAATGAAACAAAAACAAAAAAGGGGACCTCTACTCTCTACGTTCCTCCCAGCCTAACAAGGGACTCAACCAAGTTCAGCTGGTACTACTAGGGTGCCACAGCCCACCCTCCCCCATTATCCACCACAGATGAAGCTTCATAACGCTGAGTCCCCTACTGCTGCTACCTCCACGGTCATCTAAGGCATCGGAGGAAGCAGCAGGGCCTACCGGAACTGCGTCACAATCGCTCGCCATTCATTGACCTATTTCTAGCACGCTCTCTTGCCTCTCTCACATCTATCCTCCTATCATCCAGAGCTTCCTTCACTCCATCCATCCACCCAAACCTTGGCCTTCCTCTTGTACTTGTACTTGCAATAATATTTTTAAATAATAGAGGCTTCTATGCAAAAATGCAATGAGGAACAGTGAGAAGAAAAATCCCCTACATTTTTTTTATGTCGGCTACCTCCCAAAATTGGGGGAGGTGCTATAGTAGATATTATAGATAGAATTACAAAAACTATTCCTCTTCCTTAGAAATAAACAAATACAGTCATGACACTGATTTGAAAAGTTAAGGGATGAAAAGTTCTTCAGGAACAAAACACGAAAGAGAGAGAGAATAAGTAAGAAGGAACTTTCCCCACGAGTGGAAAGGTCCGCTACGCCAACAAGCCTTTCCTCTCTATCCAAGATCGAGATAAGTCCACGAGGTATGCATTCCGTACGAATACACGAAAGAGCATACATGAAAGATTAAAGATAATGGAAACTTGGAGCATTTTTCCTTTCCAACGAAGACGAAGGCAAGACTCGGTTATGAAGTAGACTGCACTTTCTCCCGTTTATATTGTAATCCTAACAATGAATGTGTCTTTATCATTATAATTCTCACTAACTTTCACTTATTATTACCTCCGCCAACCAAGTTGAAAGGAGGTTATGTTTTATCCTCTGTTTGTATATTTGTTTGTGTGTGTGAACAGCTTCCTGGCCACAATTTTAATCGTAGAGTAATGAAACTTGCAGGGATTAACTGTTATGTAAAAAAAAACTTTATTAAAAATTTTGAAGGTCAGGGTCAAGATCAGGGTCAAGCAAAATGTCCAATTATGCAATTGGCCATAAGTTTGGACATCGTTGTCACAGAGACTTCAAACTTGGTTTATACTTGCGTATGAAAATCCACGTCAATTAATACATGTTAAGGTCAAAGGTCAAGGTCGAGCAAAAGGTCGGGAAATAAGCTGCCACAGCGGAGGTCTGCGCTTTACTGAGTACCCCTCTAGTTATTATTAGTATTAGTAGGTCATCTACAAACCTACTTGTCATAGGGCTCCAACAGGGATAGGATTCAATTAGAATAATTTCTGATGATATGCAACGAAGAACTAGATAATTCTATCCGTATATAATTGTAAATAAAAGGAAATGATTTTGGGAAATACACTGCTCAAAGCAGTTTCTCTGTTGGAGCCTTTGGGCTTATAGCTCCCTGCTTTTCCATCTAGGGTTGTAGCTTAGCTATTAACCCTTTTACCCCAAAAGGACGTACTGGTACGTTTCACAAAACTCATCCCTTTACCCCCATGGACGTACCGGTACGTCCTTGCAAAAAACTGCTATTTACATTTTTTTTTTTCATATTTTTGATAATTTTTTGAGAAACTTCAGGCATTTTCCAAGAGAATGAGACCAACCTGACCTCTCTATGACCAAAATTAAGGCTGTTGGAGCAATTTAAAAAAAAATAGACTGCAAAATGTGCTGGAAAAAAAATAACCCCTGGGGGTTAAGGGTTGGAAAGTTCCAAATAGCCTGGGGGTAAAAGGGTTAATAATAATAATAATAATAATAATAATAATATTAATAATAATAATAATAATCATAGGATTCAGATCTGTTTGTAACAAATACCGAGTTCAAAATCAAAATAATTGCAAAAGTCTACTGAATCCCCAGATTCAATTTAAAACAAGTATCAAGATAACTAATTCTTAAGTGAATTTTCTCAAGTTTACAACTGCATTTTTTACTTAAATTATCTTAAAGGCTATGACAAATGTTACTATCATTATTGTTACTAGCTAAGCTACAACCCTAGTTGGAAAAGTAGGATGTTATAAGCCCTAAGAGGACTCCAACCGGGAAAAGTGTGCGTCCAAGTGCACCCTCAAGTAAGAGAACTCTAACCCAAGGCTGTGGAAGACCATGGTACAGAGACTTTGGCACTACGCAAGAATAGAGAACAATGGTTTGATTCTAGTGTTGTCCTAATAAGGAAAAATAGCCCAGTGAGGCAAGGAAATAAGGAAATAAACTATATTAGAAGTAACGTATAAATATATAAACTATAAAGAGAATCATGTCAGCTTGTTCAACCTAATTAATGGACAGCAAAGCGAAAGGGAGTAAATATGGACATATTGCGAAATGCTGTGCCGAATTTAACCCTCCGGTGATCCAATAACATCGTGTAACTGCAAATACTACATAGAAAATCTATTCATCTTTCTATTGCAATTTTCAATTTCTATCTCTACTCCTTTCTCAGTTACGTTACGAAACGTCAACGTAAGTCGACAAGTCGTGTTACTCCCTGGCCAAAAGTCACAAGCCTGTCAGCGATTTTCTCGCTGCCGGGATCACCGGAGGGTTAAGAGCAACCGAGTTCAACCGAGCTCTACCTACTTTCGATGGCAAGTCTGTCCACCCATAAGATACGCCGACACGAGCGGGAAGATCGAGCGGGGCCTTCCTCGGATGCGTCTCGAATTGTGCGCTACCTGGAAAGAGATCGATGATCAGAAATCCCGTCTCGAGGCTGCGACACTTTCCGACGACAAAAAAGCAAAGAAAATACAAATTCTCAAGTTATTTTGCTGTTCATCTTCCTACAGCAACTCCAAAATTAACTGCCTGGCATTTTATAGAATTTACATAATACAGTACACTACTGTATACTATAATATTACTCATAAATATATTGTATCCTTGTCTCACAAAATTATGAAATAGCCCTTCCCTAAAATAAATGCATAACATATTTTCAGAATCACATTTTTAAACATTAAGAGATGTTATCTGAGCAAAGATGAGGCATTAATTTGAGTCATGTGGAAGCATTTTAAACTTTAATAGATGCTGTCTGAGTAAAGATCTGGCAGTAATTTTAGTCTTCTTGAAGCGTTTTGAAGAAAAGTGATAAGATTTAATATCTTGCTTTAATATTGTCAAAGAAATAAATATTATTCATCATAGAAATCTTTATAAAGTCATCTACTATGATTAGAATTTTTCATTTTGCTGAAAATCTTTATTAGTTCAATGGTCAAGTACGTATCATTCGGGAGTTTGGCTCAAAATCTATGCATAAAATTGGGTTATAATCCTAATGTCCTGAGGATAAAAAATATGTAAGATGGAGAATTATTATTATTATTATTATTATAATTACTAAGCTACAACCCTAGTTGGAAAAGCAGGAAAATTAGCTCAGTGGGGAAAGGAAATTAGGTACTCAAGTCATTTGCAATGTGGTGTTCTACATTTTATAAATTTCAGTAACTTTCCATGACTCTGTAACTTTTTATATTATACCCAAATAGTCACTTCTTACTTATAAGATACCATTATTAACCAATACTGCAGTCTACCGACACATTCCTTTTCATTCAGGAAATAACGTCTACTATTATTCTGACAGCCCCTTTTTGATACCGACTTCCTCTCTTATTATGACAGCATTTTTTTTATACTGATGTACACTCTCATCTTGATAGTCCTTTTCAATACTGACATCAACTCTTGTTCTCACAGCCCCTTTCTGTACTGATGTCCACTCCTGTATAACAGCCCTTCTCAATACTGACGTCTATACTGACAACCATTTTCAATACTGTCTTCAAGGTCCTATATGTTTCATCGTCATCATCTCCTCCTACATTTATTGACGGTATATCTTAACAATCCATGTTTGCCAACTGTTATATAAGCGGATGAGCAACCCGGTGGAGTAACGAGAACTTTGGGTGTGGAGGAAATGCCCCCATAAATCTCGATGAAGTCACTGGCAGCAGGGTGACGGATTGGGTTTAAGGATATGGACATACTGTCTCTTTGGTTTTTACTCCTGATGCCTGGCCGATGATCTTTCTGGAATTAGTATGGACCGGCAGGGGTCACTTGCCTTAGTTAGATAGGCACTGCGCATCACAAGGAACTGGCTATCCTTTCATGAATCCAGCCAATGAATCCTGTATGTTTATGTCAAAATAAAATACTGTACAGTACATTTAATGCTATTTTGTTTAAACTATTCCATGGATTTTGAACATAAGACTTGGCACTGGACCCTGGGAGAACATTCAGCTTCCATGTTCAACTGGAGTAAAACCCTTTAGTTGAAGTATGAAGTAAAAGCTTAGAGGCTGGAGGGCAAGACGGAAGAATGGAAGCAAGGAACGAAAGTACAACTGATGGCTAGAAAGTGGGCAACACTATTGACGGAAAGGACGCTGCAAAGACCTTAGAGTAATGATTACAGGAATACAGTGCCTATATCCTGTACATTTATTGCCAAAATCAACTCAAATGTAGCATCCAATTGACTGCACTGTACCTTCATGATAGTATTTCATCAGTATCTTCATTACTCTTATTTGGATATGATGGTCCATCCTAATTGCTATATAGAAAATTTATTCTTCTTTCCAATGCATTTTTCAGTTTCTTCCTATCTTTGTTCCTTTGTTATTTATGCTACGTTTCTTCCTATCTTTGTTCCTTTGTTATTTATGCTACAAAACGTCAATGAAGTAGGTTGAAACGTGACGTCATTGCTCCCCCGTAAGAGTTTGCAAGTCACGAGCCTGACTGCAATTTTCTCACTACAGGTTTCACCCGAGGCTTAACGCAGTGGACAATGATATCAGCTCATAATCTTCTGAGGGGGTGTTGAAAAGTTCCTGGCTTTAAGGGTATTGCGAAAGGTTAGAGCTGTTACTTTTACAGGGGAGGTAAGACAAGCGTTTAGGAAAAGCAGAAAAGCATCTCTACATCTGCATCTGTCTCGTACACAGCTTGACTTCGTTGTAGGAAACTTAAACCAGCACATGAAACTATACGGAAAATACGCGACTTTGGCTTCGAACTGGTAGACCACCCGCCTTACTCCCCAGACCTGCCTTGCTCCGACTATCACCTCTTTCTACAAGTGAAGAAACATCTCAAGGGAACGAAATTTCACTCCAATTCGGAAGTGCTGCAGTGTCCTGCAAAATGAGCTCGACCCATAAGAGACAGATACAGAAATAGATGCTTCTTTGCCTATATTCTCCTGAATAGTTGTCCTACCTACCCAGTAAAAGTAACAGCTCTACCCTTTCACAAAACCTTAAAAGGCAGGAACTTTTCAGCAACCCCTCGTAAGATATAACATCACCAACTCGAAGAGATTTAATTCATAATCTTCGTACCTTGTGATATAAAACTCTTCCTATTTGCATGGTACTGCTTCTGTGATCACTAAATTACACTGTCTGTTGTGGACTTACCAGCCTCTCTGCTGGCAACTTCTTTCCGACAATCTTATTCCACTAAGCTGTTTGCACTGCAAGGCATCCTATATCTACTGGATGTTATCATTGCATTTCAATATGTCTCCTGATTCTATCTCATCCTTCTTAATGTAATCAGGCCGGTTAGTCCGTGAACGGCTGGTACGACAATTGCGCCAAAGACTAGTTTGTTACTCCAACCAGTTCTGGATCTTTGTCCCTCTCCATATTAAAAAAAATCACTGACAAGATAACTTACAAAAGCCAGTTTTTGACCAGGCACAACCTAGGAAGGGTCCAGCTTGTATTAGTTAGCCCTTCATTCCAGATAGTTTACAAAAAGTATATAAAAAGTGAGGCATTCATTTTTGAAAGTCTCTGAAATTCTGGTAGTGAAGTGTCTTTGAATTCAAATAAAATTTATATAAGTGGAGCGTCTTTGAACTCATATAAGTGTGAGGTCTTTGAATTTCGATAAGTGGAGCGTCTATGAATTTCTATAAGTTTAAGGTCTCGGAATTTCTGTAAGTAGAGAGACCACTAATTCCTATAAGTAGAGGGTCTTTGAGGGTCTTATAATTCATATAAGTGGAGGGCCTCTAAATTCCTGAATGTGAAGGGTCCATTAATTTCTATAAGAGGCTCTTTTAATTTCTGGAAGTGAAGTCTCTCTGAAATTCAATAAGTAGAGGGTCTGAATTTCTATAAGTTTCAAGTTTCAACAAAGACTTTTGGCATCAGCCTTCATAGCTATGAAACTCCTTCAGTGTAATCCGGATAAAATATTTCCACTACGAATCCTCCTAAGTCTGCATTGCGACCTGGTCAACTTGAACTAATTCATAAGTAGGATCTTTCAACTCATAATAACTTGAAACTATCAACCCTTTAGTTTTCACCTTCCGTAGATGAGTCTCTTTGGATTATTGCTGAATCATTAGCAGCCGTTGTCTGGCCCTCCCTGGTCCTAGCTTGATAAAAAGGCATCCTCTTCCACCAAACCTCTTCTCTCCATATCATCCCTCACCTTATCCCACCATCTGATTCTCTGCCTCCCTCTCAATCTTCTCCTCCTAACAGGTTCCTCCCAAGCTCTCCTCACTCCCTCCCCACCATCCATTCTCAACACATGTCCACACCATCTCAATCCACTGTAAAATATCACCATCTACTGTTAACCCTTTTACCCCCAGGCTCTTTGGAACTTTCCAACCCTTAACCCCCAGGCGTCTTTTTTTTTTAAGCACATTTTGCAATATAAAATTTTTAAATTGCTCTAACAGCCTTAATTTTCGTCATAGAGAGGTCAGGTTGGTCTCATTCTCTTGGAAAAGGCCCAAAGTTTCTCATAAAGTTATCAAAAATATGCAAAAAAAAATGTAAATAGCAGTATTTAGCAAGGACGTACCAGTACGTCCATGGGGGTAAAGGGATGAGTTTTGTGAAACGTATAGAGTCCCACCTATAGTCAAATATTTTTAGTGATGCAGATTTGCACGGACTCGCAGGGGTGCCCTTTTAGCTCGGAAAAGTTTCCTGATTGCTGATTGGTTGGACAGATCATTGCAACTAATCAGAGAGCAGGAAACTTTTCCGAGCTAAAAGGGCACCCCTGCGAGTCCGTGCAAATATGCCCCATTAAAAAAAATTGAGTATAGCGAAGGTCGTGAAGGTCCTTCACGCCTTGATTAGTCCGTTCTGGATAACGACTTCACCGTTACAGATACTGTATGTAAATATGTAAAGCAAGAGAGAGTGACTTGTGAGAAAATACAGTATATTGTATATCCTACAACTAGATTACCGAGCGTATGATGCAAGCTTTGCATATAGAAAGGACAACACGATGCAGTCGCGAGCCAAAGACGACCCGATCTACAAAGAGGATATGCGACCAAATCTAAAGGCTTCTGAGATAACTTATTTTGGATGTACATTCTGTTATCAAGATTTTTCTATCTAAGAGGACCAAGATGTATATTTCATAAAATGGTTCCTCCATTATTATTATTATTACTAGCACAGTTACAACCTTAGTTGGAAAAGCAAGATGCTATAAGCCCAAGGGCTCAAAAAGGGTAAAATATCCTAGAGGGAGAAGGAAATAAGTAAACTATATAAAAGAAGTAAAGAATAATTAATATAAAATACAGTGGTCAGTAACAATGTTAAAATAGATCTGTCGTATATAAACTATCAACGCAAACTATTATCTGCCTGTTCAACATCAGAACAATCGTTGCAAGATTGAACTTATGGAGTTCCATCGAGTCAAACTCCCAATTGGGAAGATCATTTCACAATTAGTTGTACTTATTTCTAAAAGCAACACAGGACTGAGCATTCCTCTTGCCAAAATTTAAATAAAATCTAGAAACAAACCTATTGACATAAACACATTTCAATGACTAAATATTTTTCTATCTTTCAGCTTAACAATACAGTATCAATCACAGGGAACCCTTATCTTTTTAGTTTTTCAAAAAATGCATAAACTTTAGCTTATAAGTAAACATTGCTAATATTTCCCACACTTTGATACACCAAGGTGTATCTTTACATTGAGGTTAACCCCTACAAGAGACCACTGGTTATCTGTATGCATTTTTATCATTACGTGGTCATCACGAGAAACTTTCCTCCCGTAACAAGAAAGGTCAGAGCCTTCTGAACTAATAGAATTTATTAAAGGAGGATGACTTAGCCAGCTGGAAGTTTCCATATACTGGTATTATAATCTTGTCTTATAAAACAAGAAAGGTACCAAACACCTGAAAGAATAAGCTACGAGTTCTCAGTGACCGTAACAAATACTTCTTTCTCCCAAATCTCAATTCTGAAAGTCCGTCTCCCACTTTCTTCTCGTGACGTCAAACTGCGTCCTCCGGAAAAGAACCTGCTATAAAGTATATCCTGTCTAACCACTGGGATCTGTCATCCCGCGAAGCATTAAATTTCAATCTCGCTCTAACGTTCAACCCACATTAACCCTTTTACCCCCAGGCTATTTGGAACTTTCCAACCCTTAACCCCCAGGGGGTTATTTTTTTTAAAGCACATTTTGCAATATATATTTTTTAAATTGCTCTAACAGCCTTAATTTTTGTCATAGAGAGGTCAGGTTGGTCTCATTCTCTTGGAAAATGCCTAAAGTTTCTAAAAAAAATTATCGAAAATATGCAAAAAAAAATTTAAATAGCAGTTTTTTGCAAGTACGTACCGGTACGTCCATGGAGATAAAGGGATGAGTTTTGTGAAACGTACCAATACGTCCTTTGGGGGTAAAAGGGTTAAAGAGATGGCATACCTTGCAAAGGGCCCCTCGGATAAGCAAGATGTCTGACTGGACCCTTCAGTTGACAAAAAGTGTTTCAGTTTCAGGGAAATAAAAACTCTATTTACGCAGTTGTACTTGTGAGCCCATATTTTCTTAATTTATTATAAATTCCTTTACATTTTTTCTTCTGAGAAGGTTAATAAGATATCAATCGGATTAAAAGAGAAACTTGACAAAAATGGAATCGATGTATTTGGCACGTAAGGTAAGGTTCATCTGCTGATGAAGAACCGAGAAAACAATAATTGAAAAACATTCGTCTAGTCGCTGAACTAGAAATTGCCTATTCAAACAGTGAAGTAAAATTGAAAAGGTTTAATAAAAAAATTAATATCCATTCAACAAATGGCAAAACTCTCATCATCTTATTGTCCTTTCTAAATTATAAATCTATCAATATATCCAGGATTCCCAAAAATATAGTTTTCCTCTATAATGTTTCCCATAAAAATTCACACCTTACTTAGTAAATCATGTATAAAAATATCTTTGAAACTTTTAACACCTACTCTAGAGAAAATATATTTTGTACATTTGCACAACACTAGTATCAAAAGTCCCTATGTTTCTTGAGCATCAACTTGAAAGCACTTTATGATTGGTTCATGGAACACCATGGACCTTCTAAGACACTTTTTGCCTTCTCGTCCAACGCTTGGGAGGCTGAAAACTGCAGGTTCTCGTCCGGCCTGTACTCTGACGAGTCCAGGAATTCGTCCCGCAGACCGCAGACCTGGTCCGCAGTGTAGGCGGAGTGGGTTACCGTTTGGCACTGGTCGTCGGCGAGTTTTATGTTGCTCAGACTGTCGCTACAGCCGTCATCCGAGTAGTGTAGCTCGAGGGGATCTTGATTCTCCTGTGACCTGCAGTCCTGGAATTGGACAGGTTCCATCCCATTATTCAAACTGTCTAAATTGCTGCCTAAGGCTTCAACTTCCTCGGTCTTAACTTCCGACTCTTCTAACTTCGTCAAAGGAAAGGCACCGTTCTCGTCGACTCGGTCCTCCCCCTCGTCCGCCTCGTCGTTGAACTCGGCCGTCCTAAGCCTGTGAGAACGTCTCAGTCTCTTAATGAGAAGTCGCTTTGAAAATTTAGTAGCAGGTTTCACTTGCGTCTCGGAATTTTCCCCCTCCTTCTGGACCTTCTTGGAAACCTTCATCCTCCTCGGGGTAAGGTACACCTTGTTCCTGTTGCCGTTGTTGCCGCAGTACTTTTGCTTGTGCTTGGAAAGGTAGGAGGATGTCTTGAACGCCTTGCCGCACTTCTCGCAATTGAAGGGCTTCTCCCCGGTGTGGACGCGTTCGTGCGTCTGCAATCCGGACCTCGAGATGAAGGCCTTGCCGCACTCCCTGCACTGGTACTTCCGTTCTCCCGTGTGGATCTTCTTGTGCGTGGCCAAGCAGGAGCTCTGGCCGAAGGTGGCGCCGCACACTTCGCACACGAAGGGGCGTTCCCCCGTGTGGGTTCTCATGTGGTTCTTCATGATCTGGTTGCTGGCAAAGGAGCGATTGCAGTGGGGGCAGATGAAAGGCCGTTCGCCCGTGTGGGTGCGCATGTGACCGGGCAGGTGAGAGGACCTGGAGAACGTCTGCCCGCAGATGCCGCACATGTAGGGGCGCTCGCCCGTGTGGACTCGCTTGTGCGCCCTTAGGTTGGAGCTCTGGGTGAAGGAAGCTCCGCACTCCTCGCACACGAAAGGCCTCTCGCCAGAGTGAATCCTCAAGTGGTTCCTCAAGTTGGCAGCGCAGGCGAAGGTCGACCCACACTCCTGGCAGGCTATCTTTTCGCCGAACGCCGTCCGGACTCTGTTCGCCGCCTTCGTTTCCGTCAGGGGGAGAATTACGGGTTCCGGGTGGGGCAAATGGACCATCTCCATGCTTGTATTTTGGCCATCCTGCACGTAATGCATTCCGTTGGTTAAGGTCCCCTGGGGGTCGGCGGCGTACACTTGGGACGCTATCTGCCTTCCGACATCTAATCCTCCCAGCTCCATTGGGGGAAGCTGGATGGATCCTGCCAACATCTCCCCAAAAGAATTATAATTGAAGCAAATGACCCCCGAGGGAGGGGCTAAGTGGTCCATGGTGGTCTCAGCCTTGGGAAACTAAAACAACCTGACCTCTGACCTCTGACCTCTACTTCAAAATCAGCATCGTCTCGCCGTGACTTGTGTTACGTGGCACCTGTAATTATACACTCAGAATTAGCACCCAATTGACTCACTTGAACTCTTTTATTTTAAAATTAAGGCAACTTAAATAAGAGCAAAATTTTCACTTAAAATTCACATTACTTTTTCAGAGTACTTTACAGTCTGCAAATACGTTCCCAAGTCCCTCTCTCTTACATTTAGAGTTGTTAAACCTTTAGAAATATCAATTAATCACGATGGTTTCATACAAATGGGTGCCATGTAAACCTAAGTCACTTTGGACACGATGCAGTTTCTACAGCGAACCTACTTCGGGCGTTGCTAGTTACGACAACACTCGTATTTCTACACATTAGAGTACATACACACAGGGCTACGAGTATTTACGTGATCTTGAAGTAAAACAGGAACTATGTACAGAAATGGTCTTCAGGTCAATTTACTTATTTTCAATACACATTAGTTCTTTCTCAACTCACAAAGGACAACACAGACTTGTATGTATGAAAATATGACACTGAACTACTAGAAGATGGCTTAACTATTTTCACCTGAGACACACTGCAAATAATCAGATTTTAATTTTCCCACATTGAGAGAAGATGTACAAAATATTTTCACTTTATTAACAATACAATCTAAGTCACTCTAATTACGTGATGGAAAAACACGACATAATTTCTACAATTCTTTTCATTAATCAATAAAGTTTAAAATATACAATACCACTTATATCTTTTAATAAGAGACCCGTTTCAATAAAAACAGGTGTTGAACCACTGCTCCACCGCTAAACTAACGCGAACTGAAGGTATTACACACCGTGCGTTCTTTACGAAAGATCTGATCGAATAAACCAGTCGCGACTATTATTAATCTGACGTGTACGTCGTTGACAAAGAGGTAATCTATAAATTGTATAATGGTGGATCCAAGAGAGGCCAAAGGAAAAAAAAAAATAAAAGTCAGAGAAAAACAGGTGGGACGACAGGTAGAAGCTTTGTAATTAGTACAATTCACAGGTTGGTGCGTAGGGCACACTGTAAGTGGTACCCCAATACAAGGCAGTACAATACGTATACACACACACACATATATAAAATTCCTATAATAACAATTTAGGAAGAAAATACAATAAAATACAATGCTTTAAGAATTGCTCGGCAAATGAGAGGGGCGACATTAACTTTAGCTAGACAGGCCGAGAATAAAATAGTCACCCATGAAGAAAACGGGTTAATTACTCTATAGAAAATGTATTTCTCTATTAAACGAGGAATTTACACTTACAAAAACCCAACGATTTCTCAACATCTAAATTTTCCACAGAAATAAAAATTCCTGGGAAAACGGACCCACGTTTTCAGTTCTGTCGATGCAAAGAAAATGCGTTGCTTAGCCTAA
>NC_090749.1:103554919-103624577 GCF_036898095.1 Palaemon carinicauda
TCAATACACATTGTGCATGTAACATCTTCTTCTTTGAACAGTATGGTCAAACTTATGGTCAACATTGCTATTAGAGGATTTAATTAGATAGGCCTATATACTTGCTAATTGATTGTGTAAATTAAGGACATTAGGCCTAATATATCATAGTGATATTAGCAAAGTAGATTTATTGTTATTATTATTATTATTATTATTATTAAGTAGTGAGAGTGAGAACGGGTATAAGAAATGAGTTAGCAGCTAGAGTGGATATGAATGTGTTGAGGTGGTTTGTTCATGTTGAGAGAATGGAAAATGGCCGTCTGCTAAAGAAGGCTGTGAATGCAAGAGTTGATGGGAGAAGTACAAGAGGAAGACCAAGGTTTGGGTGGATGGATAAAGTGAAGGAAGCTCTGGGTGATAAGAGGATAGATGTGAGAGAGGCAAGAGAGCGTGCTAGAAATAGGAATGAATGGCGAGCGATTGTGACGCAGTTCCGGTAGGCTCTGCTGCTTCCTCCGGTGCCTTGGTTGACCGCGGAGGTAGCAGCAGTAGGGGATTCAGCATTATGAAACTTCATCTGTGGTGGATAATGTGGGAGGGTGGGCTGTGCCACCCTAGCAATACCAGCCAAACTCGGTTGAGTCCCTTGTCAGGGTGGGAGGAATGTAGAGAGGAGAGGTCCCCTATTTTGTTTCATTTGTTTGATGTTGGCTACCCCTCAAAATTGGGGGAAGTGCCTTGGTATATGTATGTGTATATATATATATATATATATATATATATATATATATATATATATATATATATATATATATATATATATATATATATATATATATATATATATATTACACACTAACAACATCAAACACAGCCATTTCTAGTCCACTGCAGGACAAAGGCCTCAGACGTTTCCTTAGTCATGCTTTGGGATTGGCCAGTGTTCATCACCACGCTGACCAACTGCGGATCGGTGATGGTGGGATATTTTTGTGTTTGATCACTCGCAGCAAACCAACCTAGTATGGGTGTCCCTGACAGCTTTGCTGATCATAGCGATATGCAAACCCCATATATATATGTATATATATATATACAGGTATATATATATATATATATATATATATACACACACATATATATACATACATACATACATATACCAAGGCACTTCCTCCAATTTTGGGGGGTAGCTGACATCAACAAATGAAACAAAACAAAAAAAGGGGACCTCTACTGTCTGTGTTCCTCCCAGCATAACAAGGGACTCAACCGAGTTCAGCTGGTACTGCTAGGGTGCCACAGATCACCCTCCCACATTATCCACCACAGATGAAGCTTCATAATGCTGAATCCCCTACTGCTGCTACCTCCGCGGTCATCTAAGGCATCAGAGGCAGCAGCAGGGCCTACCGGAACTGCGTCACAATCGCTCGCCATTCATTGACCTATTTCTAGCACGCTCTCTTGCCTCCCTCACATCTATCCTCCTATCACCCAGAGCTTCCTTCACTCCATCCATCCACCCAAACCTTGGCCTTCCTCTTGTACTTCTCCCAACAACTCTTGCATTCATCACCTTCTTTAGCAGACAGCCATTTTCCATTCTCTCAACATGGCCAAACCACCTCAACACATTCATATCCACTCTAGCTGCTAACTCATTTCTTACACCCGTTTTTACTCTCACCACTTCGTTCCCAACCCTATCTACTCGAGATACACCAGCCATACTCCTTAGACACTTCATCTCAAACACATTCAATTTCTGTCTCTCCGTCAGTTTCATTCCCCACACCTCCGATCCATACATCACAGTTGGTACAATCACTTTCTCATATAGAACTCATTTTACATTCATGCCCAACCCTCTATTTTTTACTACTACCTTAACTGCCCCCAACACTTTGCAACCTTCATTTACTCCCTGACGTACATCTGCTTCCACTCCACCATTTGCTGCAACAACAGACCCCAAGTACTTAAACTGATCCACCTCCTCAAGTAACTCCATTCAACATGACATTCAACCTTGCACCACCTTCCCTTCTCGTACATCTCATAACCTCACTCTTACCCACATTAACTCTCAACTTCCTTCTCTCACACACTCTTCCAAATTCTGTCACTAATCGGCTAAGCTTCTCTTCTGTGTCTGTAACCAGTACAGTATCATCCGCAAACAACAACTGATTTACCTCCCATTCATGATCATTCTCGTCTACCAGTTTTAATCCTCGTCCAGCACTCGAGCATTCACCTCTTTCACCACTCCATCAACATACAAGTTAAACAACCACGGTGACATCACACATCCCTGTCTCAGCCCCACTCTCACCGGAAACCAATCACTCACTTAATTTTCTATCTTATATAAAAAATTAGAATAGCGCCAACGTTATCCCTGTGTGTCGTAAGAGGCGACTAAAAGGGACGGGACGAGGGGGCTGGGAACCCCCTCTCCTGTATCTACATCCTGTGAGACAGCAACATATATATATATATATATATATATATATATATATATATATATATTTATATATATATACATATATATATATATATAGGCTATATATATATATATATATATATATATATATATATATATATATATATATATATATATATATATATATATATATATATATATATCATAAGTAGACTATATCACACCATGAAGTGGAATTGATTTAAAATATAAGTCATGCATTAAATATTTCCTTATAATTAAAAGTTAATTTAATGAGAATACGACCCAATTAGTTTTAAAACTAGTGCCAATTTCTACCCAATCCAAAGATGCCACAAACATTTTTACACTATCTTGTGTTCACCATCGAATGCTTTAGCTGTAAGCACAATAAATATGATACATTTCAGCCTAAATATTATATATAGACAATTAAATCTAACAAATTATAAGTTTTAATTATATAAATCATTCTTTTCAATTTAATTATAGGCATTAAATTCACTTAAACGTTTTTAAACATGTCAATTTTAGTTGTCTGCTAGAAATACGTTCGCTGAATACTCTATGCTAACGTTTCAGTCTGTTGTCAGTTGTCAACAAAACCGGCTGTCGTTGACTCTCTACCGGTGATACAACGTCAAAATGTCCTATAATTTAATATACAGGTAATATTTATCATATTTATATATTGAATATGATTTTGATAAACTATAAGAAGTATTTATATGTATTATTAAGTTGAATTTTCTTATTATTTACCCAAATATAGATATTTCCCAAGTTTTACGACCCCCAATGCTAGTCATGTTTTCGTCCCGGGTCGATAGCTATCCCCGCCGTTATAATTTGATGATATATGGTTAGATTAGGGTTGTATATTGGTTAGTAAGTAACTGATTTATTTGAATATGTTAAAATTTACTAAATATACCCCATAGAAGACCCGTGTCCACTTGACGACAATCCACATATTTGCTTATCTGTCGGGAGCTCCACAGGCAATCTCGGGAATTATTTTGTGTAGTCTGTAGGGTAAAATTAAAGTCCTATTGAATAATGTGTAGAGAAGAAAAGGTTTGTTTTTTTACCATTATCGATTTACTAGTATATTTTTTCCCCACTTTAACCCCCCCCCCTATTCCTGCTGGGTGAGCCCCGTTGTCAGCGGATATATTAGGGTATATCTCACTATTCATTTATGATGAGGTTAAAGGTCATTGGGGTGTATATAAGATAGCGTCCACCTGTATGTATTACGTCAAACTTAGAATATGGCAGTGTAAGGGGGGTCGCAGGCGGCCGTTATCCCCCACCGTTAGGTAAGTAGGTCAGGACACGACTTGTAGGTTAGGGGGTCAAGTTTATGTTAGTAGGAACTGGCTGTTAATATACAAAGGCTCCGTTAGTGAGGATGTATGTATGATGACGGCCGTACCCTATAACTCCTTTATTTTCAACCCTATTGCTAAGAGTAAGGCAGTCTAATGGGGTCACAGGTCGGCTAAAACGGTATGAGGAATTTTGTTATGTGCTGTTTTATGCACTCGGGATGTCCTGTCCGTCGATATACAAGGGCCCCATTTGTGTTACTTTGTTCGCCAACATCGACGTGTGGGTTACGATGCCATTGATTGGAAGGATTCTTGTTGTCAATGCTGGCATCAGGACTCTTGATAATATGGTTTACACACGTACTTTTAAATGTTATGTACAATCGTATGTTCAATTTGAAATTAATGTACATTTGACGATCGAATGTAATCTGAGAATTGTATGTGTTTGATGACCTTATATGTAATTGGAGAATCATATGTGTCGACTGTCAAAACCACACTTTTAGTAACATTCAGAAAACAAGAATTCATTATGGTGTTTCAGCATTACACAGGAATTTAGGTGCCTTATTTCAGTCTGATTTTTATATCTTTTATTCTAGCTGATTATATCTGATAATTTATATCAGTACAGTACTTGGTATCTTTTCCTAATAAGGTTTCCATTGCTTATAGTGCCTTGATTTACCAGTTAGAGTATTATCTTGTCACTTACTAAAAAATCGGTCAGAGACTTAGGTTAGCACTGTCGTAGTTGAACTTTGTTACAATTAGTTATATATAATACTGACATTGTTGAATTTTTATGTCAAAAATAAACTATGGTTGAAATACAGGTTTAACTTTTTAAGTAAAAAATAGACATGGTTGAATTTTGGTGTCAGAAATACCGTTGTTTACAAGTTTGATGTGAAAATTAAAAATGGGAGTTGATTGTTTATGTAAAAAATATTTTGCTCCGGCACTGTATACAGATTAGTACCTTTCTTTAGTGAGATATATTTTGGCGACAGTTGCAAGCAGCTATAAAACTTTCAAGCGAGGTTTAACTACTCACAGCTAGTTAGCGCAGGGGAAGTGGGAACTGATACCTGCCACCTTGCTCACACCTGATACTAGTAACGGAACGTCACTTTTTATTTCGGCTCGGTAAACTTTTACACGGTTACTTGACTAAAGCAACTGGCCTTAAACTTTAAAAACGTCTTTCTTATTAGAGTATAAACATGCTTTGACTTGATGTTTCTGCACGTCGTTCCGTTGGAGAACGAACTAATAGAACGATATGCAACTGGCCCTTGACTTCCTTTAGAAGCAGACACTCTCACCCCCCTAGCAAAGCAGCGGCGTCCTCCACCGGGGAGGTCTCCCTGGTTACTTCTGCCCTCCTTTGGGTTTTTGGGTCTCCCCGTATAAGGAATGACTTTCGAGATTACTACAGCTAGAGACAGCTTGAGTGCTCTCGGCCTCAGCAGTCAATCCGAGTAGGAAGACTCGGGTAGTTGGCTCTGAGTGGTTTTTGAAACAACAGATAGCCAGAAAAGTCTCGACTTTGTGGGGTTCACCAACGATCAACCTGTTCATGACGTCCCTCAAATTGGGAGCATCCGGTGTACTTCTCTCCGGCACCAGATCCCCAGCAGTCTAGCAGACTCCTTTCAACACCAGTGGTACAACATGGATGTCTATGTGTTCCTCCCCCTTCTGCTTATTGAGGAGGCTTCTGAACAAGGTAAAGGCATTGCAAGACTTCTTGATGACCCTAGTAGTTCCATTGTGGCAATACGCAGACTGGTTCCCGGACTTCCTTCATCTGCTCACAGAAGCACTTGGGGGAATTCCCTCCACTTCCTGATTTACTTAATCAGACAACTACACATGATCTTCCCCAAAGCAGTAACTTCGCTACGACGTCACGCCTGGAGGTTATCCAGCAACTCACAGTACGAGGGTTTTTGCTAACAGTTGCGAGGAGGATTGTAGAAAACCTCCGTGAGTCATCTTCCACTGTATACCAGGTGAAATGGTCCTTTTTTTGTGGTTGGTGACGGGGAGAAAGTACTGCTCCTCTTACGGCTACTGTCCCAGTGATAGCGACGTTTCTGTTGTACCTTAGAAGGGAAAAATTTCCTCAGCCTCGGCTGTGAAGTATTACCGCCTGGCCTTGAGCCTTGCCTTTAGATTAAACAGAATTGCCTCTCCTCACATGAAGTTTCGAGTGCACCAGCCCTCAGTCGGAAGTAGTTCACGTACTATGATCTCTGAAAGAAGCATGTTGCGAACCTCTTAAGTCAGTCATCAGAGAGACTTGACCTTGAAGATGGTTTTCCTGTTAGCCCTGGCCTCTACAAAGGTAGTTAGAGAGCTACATGGTCTGTCCTATAATATCACCCTTTCAAGGGTATAGGGGTAAGTGATACTTCGCTTTGTCCCCTAAGTTTGTGTCTTAAGATTCAAAATGCGACTGTGGCTGATCCTAGATCCGGCCCTTCCGGATTGAGAATCTCCGTAATGTAACAAATGATCCAGATCTACTATTACTATGCTGAGGAAATATCTGAAATGAACCGCCAGAGCTCGTCCACAGGTCAACAGTCTTTGTTAGCACGGGAAGAGTCAAGAGGAGAATCACCAAGAACTCTATTTCTTCGTGTATCAGACAGATGATCGAGCGAGCCTTGCAAACAGACCCCACTCCTCCCGACCAGATTTGGATCTCGCAACATTAAAAAAGAACTACAGTATTTAGTGACGCAGGTACTGCAAGGGGCCGTGTGGAAACCTCAAACGACATCCACTGCCCACTATCTGCAAGACATAACCCACTGGAACCTGGATCCTTTTTTGATAGGTTTTGTGGTGGCTGCACAGAAAATGTTCTCGAACACCTCAGCTCCCTTGTAAGACAAGTAGCAGTCGAACACCTCAGCTCCCTTGTAGGACAAGTAGCAGTCGAACACCTCAGCTCCCTTGTAGGACAAGTAGCAGTCAGTTGAGGTCAAATGTTAACTGGTAGTAAGCCTAGTATGAACATGTGAGTGACTGGTCTCTTTGTCCTTTGTTCTCCCCTTTCTTGGGGTTTTAGTATCCGGGAACACTGGAAGCTGACCTCCTTTAACGGCAGTTGGATATCATTGTCCCTTGTGTATTCTGAATATATTTATGTGCCAGATCTCTAAGCGTGATGGAGGCGGGCAGTGTCTAGGTTAAGTGTGGAGTTTAGCTCCGGTATTATCCTTACGTGGTCGAGTCACAATGCTTAGTTCTAACAACTTTGCTTCGATTGCCCTGGCCACTAACTCTCAGAAGTTAGCGATGTACCTGTATCAGTGTGCCCTATAAACAGCTTGTGAAAAGCAGTGTCATCCTGGGACAGTTTCTAGCTAGTTGGTTATGGGACTTCTACCCACTATAGAGTGAGTCTCCTACATAAGTTTGCATATACATACATATACCAAGGCACTTCCCCCAATTTTGGGTGGTAGTCGACATCAAACAAATAAAAAAAGGGGAACTTTCCTCCATGTTCCTCCCAGTTCCTCCCAGTTCGGCTGATACTGCTTGGGTGCCACAGCCCACCCTCCCCCGTTATCCACCACAGATGAAACTTCATAATGCTGAATCCCCTTTTGCTGCTACCTCCGCGGTCATCCAAGGCGACCGGAGGAAGCAGCAGGGCCTACCGGAACTGCGTCACAATCGCTCGCCATTCATTTGTATATCTAGCACGCTCTCTTGCCTCTCTCACATCTGTCCTCCTATCACCCAGAGCTTCCTTCACTCCATCCATCCACCCAAACCTTGGCCTTCCTCTTGTACTTCTCCCATCAACTCTTGCATTCATCACCTTCTTTAGTGCCGGAAAAAATGGCAAATTTGGAAATAATTAGTATTTTTTTTATTACTGTATACGAAAATCTGGAGCTCTTTACACATACTGATTTCACCATCATCTCTCCGTCAAGATCTGCCGGCAATTGTAAAATGACGTTGCGTTACTAGCGCAGGTGTGAGCGGTGTGGCTGGTCTACCCCCTCTGCTAAGTAGTCTTACGGCTAATTATCAGCATTCGCCGAAATGATATCCCCTGTAAAGAACTACAGGTT
Organism: Palaemon carinicauda; assembly: GCF_036898095.1. Taxonomy (NCBI): domain Eukaryota; kingdom Metazoa; phylum Arthropoda; class Malacostraca; order Decapoda; family Palaemonidae; genus Palaemon; species Palaemon carinicauda. The sequence goes on from NC_090749.1 coordinate 103,562,818, forward strand.
TGTACAGTTAGGAATAATATGAATTATTTCCAAAATTTATCATATTTTTTTAAATTTTTTCTTTTTAACCTCAAAATATCTCTGTTAATTTACTTTTCAGAAGTATAAAATACAAATCCATAAATGCGTAATATTTTTTACTTGCAATTCACAGTGTTAAATAGGAATTTCTTTGTTGATCACTAAAAAGAATCGCCGTATTTTAATTAATCCCTGTCAATTTCTCCACAGATTAGCCTTCATAGCAATATGCGTGGCGTCGAGCTTCGCCACCAACACGCTCGTCCTGGTTGACACGCTGGCGACGCGCGAGACTCACTCCATATTCCTGAAATCCCTGCAAGGTGTGTAGTGACTAGCTTCAGTTGTGTTTAGTTTCCATGAGTAAATGTTTAAAATATGGTGCACTAGTTTATTGTAGTTAATTTAATATGAATTCCTTTATGTCATTAGTGCTGTCTCTTACAAAATCCACTTGGAAGTTTTTGATTGTCACTAAGATGATAGTTTTATAATAGCCATTATTAGTGACTTACATTTATTAGCGTTATAATCAATTTTGTAATCATGATCAAATGTTCTGACTTATATTTGTTTATAATACGTATCATTGGTTAAATCCTCTGTTCCCATTGGCTTCCGACTTCGTAATCTTTATCCAAGAGACCTCCGTAAATCTCGGAAACGCGAGACAGGTCACAGTTGATTGTCGTCTGGACTAGCTGACAGCTTCATGTCTAACTTTTCAAACTTATTATTATTATTGTTCTTATTATTATTATTAGCTAAGCTACAACCCTAGTGGGAGAAGCAGAATGCTATAAGCCTAAGGGCTCCAACAGGGAAAAAATAGCCCAGTGAGGAAAGGAAACAAGAAAATAAATAACTCGAACTTTCAAATTTTGACAGAACGTGGACACGAAGTGACCGTGAAGGCAGCGGACGATCCCTCCCTCCAGTTGTCCCGATACGGGGAGTACATCTACCAGAATCTAGTGATCCTGGCCCCTGGAGTCGAGGAGTTCGGAGGCGCTCTGAGCGTTGAGGTAATTTCTACGGGGTCTTGTCACGTTTCTCTTTTCACATGTGTTTATGATTATTTGAGAAGTGTGATTGTTAACCCTTTTACCCCCAGGCTCTTTGGAAATTTCCAACCCTTAACTCCCAAGGGGTTATTTTTTCCCCAGCACATTTTGCAGTATATATTTTTTAAATTGCTCTAACAGCCTTAATTTTTGTCATAGAGAGGTCAGGTTGGTCTCATTCTCTTGGAAAATGCCTTAATTTTCTCAAAAAATTATTTGAAATATGAAAAAAAAATTTTTTATAGCACTTTTTTGCAAGGACGTACCGGTACGTCCATGGAGGTAAAGGGATGAGTTTTGTGAAATGTGCCAGTACGTCCTTTGGGGGTAAAATGGTTAAATGAAGAGCTGATTTATCTCCTGTGTGAATCCATTGATATCGTGCATGATAACTGTGTAAGGATTTACTAAATCAAGTACAGTAGGTTCACCGCTTACAAGTCTCGTCCTACAATGTTTCGTGGATATGACTTAGTTCCCATAGGCTAGTAAGAAATTATTTTAACCTCCCTCCTTTGCGTTGGGATTACTAACGACTGGGCTAGTTTGTGCATGTGCAATAAACCAGTATTCTGTCGTAGCGACGATAGAAAACACCGACGCTGATTTGTCTCCAAGAAACGACTCGAGACGAGGTTGTCTTACCTCAAGGACCTACTTTATATTCTATCAAGTACCTTTGGATCATTTAATTATTGACTAAGATATGTATTCCTAATGCCCCATTAATTTATAGAAACTTTCGAGCAGATTTAGTCGTTGAGGAAGCCAATCCAAAGGTCCTTGTGTTTTAATTTACCTGCAGTAAGACAGTCGTTTTATCAGCAAGACAGTCGCTTACCAATAAAACAGGCTTCACATTATCCTTCGCATTTATTTCAGGCCATAGTCGAATTCATCGACGGCGCCGGGAACGTCCTGGTGGCTGGCTCCCGAGATGCCGCGGACCTGATCCGAGAACTCGTCACCGAGGTCGGGGTGGAGATGGATGAGGAAGGAGCTGCCGTGATCGACCACCTCCACTACGATTCTAATGACGACGGACAGGTGAGTAGATTCGTTGAATTTTCTCCTGTTGTTGATGACTTCACAAATCACGAAGGGTCGCAAATGTTTCCTGTAGGTCCTTCCAGCTCGAGTTAGGATTCATACTAAAGAGAAGACAGTATTAAATCTCTTTAATTTACAGCATTGACAATTGTTAGACTGTTGCTAAATACCTTTTTGTAATTAGGGAACTTTGGTTGGCAATATTGTGCTATTACAATAATTGTTCAGTATTTAGTTGGCAGACACCTTTTAAATCTATTATCAGTTTGATAAGATAACCTATTTGAAACTTGATTCTATTTGGTTATGTATAGTATTCCAATAACTCACTAAAACTAGAATTCTCACTCGCTGTTTTGCTAACACCCCGAGACCAAACTAAGACATAAAGAAAAGTTGTGGAATCTCCGTTATTCTGTTTCAGCACACACTCGTAGCAGCCCCAAGTTCTGGCTTGATCGACTCGGAAGTGATGACCGGAGTCAGAGACTCCGTCCCGCTGCTATACCGAGGAACGGGCCTGATCACCGATGCAGACAACCCCCTGGTGTTGCCAGTCCTGCGTGCTCCTTCGACTGCCTACTCGTACAATCCCAGCTCGCCCATTACCGACTACCCGCACGCCACCGGTAAGCTTATCTCCTTCGCTAATTGGCCTTTGAAATGTCAATAAGAGTTTTTTATCTTCATCTCCTTCGCTTATTGACCTTTGAAATATCATTAAGAGTTTTATATCTTCTTTCCCACCGTCATCCCTACATTAAGGGGGTCATTTGCCTGATGCTCCCTCTCCATGCTTTCGATCAAAGGCATCTTCTCCTAACAAACCTCTTCTATTCATCTCGTCCTTCACCTTGTATCAGCATCTAATTCTCCGCCTCCCTCTTGATCTCCTCCTAACAGGTTCCTCCCAAGACCTTCTCACTCCCTCCCCACAATCCACAACACCATCTCAGTCTTGACGCTCTTCTTATCTCTGTAATCTTTAAGACACCTCCTATTCTTATTTCATCATTTTCCAATCTTTCAGTGATACAGTACTGTATTCCCTTTTTAACTAATTGAAACCTTACGTATTTCTTACAGGTCAAAACATGCTTTTGGTGGCTGCCCTCCAAGCTCGTAACAACGCCAGGGTGGTGGTGTCCGGATCATTGGAGTTCTTCTCCGACGCTTTCATCACCGCTGCCGTCCAGACTCCGCAGGTATAGTGCTGGGGTAGGGAGGCTGTTCGGTCCATTTTAGCGTCTAGGTGAAGATGGGTCGCAGTAGATTTCCAGTTATAAAATGAACGTTAGTTATAGTGTGGTGTGCTCTTAATGTAAACTTCCCATGTTAACACAAAACAGAGTCCTATAGAAGGACCTGGGTTTTTATTGTTAAGAATATTAATTACTGTTAAAATCTACGACATCTGAGCCATATTCTTTCTGCTCATTACAGGGCGAGAAGTTCGAACGCTCCGGAAACGGGAAGGTCGTCGAGGCCCTGAGTCGCTGGGTCTTCCGGGAGGAGGGAGTCCTGCGCGTCGTGTCCGTCGATCATCACCTGGTGGGAGAAACGCAGCCTCCTATTTCCTACACCATCAAGGATGACGTGGTTAGTCACTGCTGGAGGTCCAGAGGGATTTTTAGTTTCTCAGTCCCGTAAAACAGAGCGATATCTTGATAGTGAATGGAGTTGGTACTTAAGTGGGGTTCACACGCTTGAACAGTTCGTCGAACCTGGTTGTCAAACGGTTCGAAGAGGTGGCAGACAGTCACAAATGCATAAGGTTTGTGGACAGTGAAGCCCCACTCACAAAAGTCAGGCTAGAACAGACTTCCTTCAAACCGTTCGGCAATCATGTTCGACAACCAAATACCCTATTCACACGTTCGAATGTCACTTCTGTCGAGCGGTTCGATGAAACATTCAACCATGTAAACCTGCCATTAGAAACCAACTTTAAATGCCTGATATTTTTAGAATTTTAATTATAAGGCTAGATTGTTAATAACTTTAATAGTTCTGTTAAATTCAAGTTGCTTTTGCTTGTAAGGTTAAATGATACTTTAATTACTTAACTTACAAATGTCTATTGATTAGCGGTGATTAAAAAGGACACCTTTTGAAAGAATTAGAAATAACGTCTGTTTTGTTGAAAGTACTATATATATTAGCGCATCAAATTGCAAGAATCAGAATTCTAGATTAATACATCTGTGCGCTGTCGTCTTCTATTACTCCCTTGTTAGCTTCAGAAATATATCCGACGCACAAATCAATTTCAGGAATACAAGATCAGAGTCGAACGTCTGGTTGACGGATCCTGGGTTCCTTTCCGAGCCGACGACCTGCAGATGGAATTCGTCCGCATTGACCCATTCGTCCGGCTGACCATGAACTCCGGATCCAACGGTGTATTCTCGATCAAGTTTAAGGTAGGTGGCAGCAGTTGCTGATGATTAATACCAGTTGATTAGTCTTTTTAGATGAAGGAAAGAATACTTGAAGCTTCTGTAAATTATTTACTGTTTTGTTTGCTGAAGTAGTCACGCTTCTTCGCAGGTGCCCGACGTGTACGGCGTGTACCAGTTCAAGGTGGAGTACAACAGGGTCGGGTTCACGAGGCTGTACAGCACAACGCAGGTTAGTCTTTGCGTCTTCGAATGCATATTAGTTAGCTAAGCCCTCTTAAGATACGATCATTTGTTAACCCTTTTACCCCCAACGCTATTCGGAACTTCCCAACCCTTAACCCCTGGGCGTTTTCTTTTTCAAGCACATTTTACAATATCTTTTTTTAGATTGCACTAGCAGCCTTGATTTTTGTCATAGAGAGGTCAGGTTGGTCTCATTATTTTGGAAAATGCCTGAAGTTTCTCATAAGTTATCAGAAATATGCAAAAAAATTAATAAAAATCGGATAAAGGGATGAGTTTTGTGAAACGTATCAGTATGTCCATTGGGGGTAAAAGAGTTAATGTAGCTATGAAGAATTTGTTCCGTAACCGAAATACAAACCACGCTATTTACAAAGGGTATTACTTTTCGCGTAGCTGAAATGGCGAGCCATTAGAATTTAACGAGGGTGTATTACCCCCGCGCTAGTTAGCGGGGGGTTAGGGGAGTGGTAGCTAGCTACCCCTCCTCCCCCTCACACACAGGTGAATACTCACTTTAACTTTTGGCTCGGACTGTGACAGACGTCTCTGTCTTGGTCCTCGCTTGGCAGCCATTGTCTGTTTTGTCTTTACTTAATCGCTTACTTTTCTTTTACTCAATATATATGTAAACATGTTTTCATGTTTGTATATATATTTGAGTATAGAAATAAGTAAGTTTCCTTTTCAGATGTGTGTGTGTAGTGTATGATATCTACGTGGAGGCCTCGGCAGTTAGGCCACCACGGCGTATTTTATGGGTGGCGATCGAGTTTGACTTATGTCTTTCTCTCTCTCTCTCTCTCTTGAGGTCGTTCACCCTTTTACTACGTGTTACTACGCCCTTGTAGCCTAGCTTCCTTTCCGTGTGGGGGGTTGCTACGCCGTACGTTTGTATCAATTAGTTATGAATCTAATTGTAGTTGTTTTTTGTTTTTCAGCTTGTAGAACGATTCCTTTCGGGGTTTTCGTTCTTTCTTCAGTGTTCATTCATTTTTAAAATTACATAATTACATAGTTACATAATTATAATTGTTATAATTCTGTTTTGGTTACAGCTCTCCTTCCGCGAGTGTAAGTGGTTGTGAGGGCACGTGCCTGTTGTGTAATTCTTGTTCCTTTCCCTCGGGATTCCTCTTCGGAGCCTTCCCGGGGGAATGAATGTGTACTAATATTATTTGTTTTATTTTTTTACAGTTACCGATCTAGTTCGTTTCTGTAATATAGCAACGGTGTGAGCTGTCTGGTTGAGTCCTGGGGATTCGGCTGTTGCTGCCTCCCCCCTTGTATTTTCGTCAGGGGCGTGTCTCCTTCTACTGGTAGTACTCCCGTGTCGACGGACAGCTCTCCAGTTCTTTTTAGGACAGTCAGGAGGCTTGCCTCCTTGGGCGGATAACTTTCCTTCCGAGGGAAGTTTTTCCTGTCCAGGCTTGAGTTTTTCCCCTTTTGGGGGGTTCTTCTCTTGCCTTTTTTTCGTGCGACTATGCTCTTGGTGCTGAGCGGTCGCACCTGCAGTTTCGCTCAAGGGGCTGGGCAACTGCAGGAGCTCCTCTTCGGAGGATTGCTCCTTTTAGGTCACTGGGTGACCAGTCTTTTCCATGAAGTGTTTCTCTTTCGTTCGCGAGAGAGTACACTCATAGAGACTCCTCTTCGGAGGTTTCTTCTGTTGCTGTTGGCCTCCCTCGCCGTAAGGCCCACCGTCCGCCTCGTCGTAAGGGCCTCTCATCTCCCTATAAGGGTGCTTGAGGCGCCTTTTTGGATCTTCGTTTGCAGCCTACAACTCCTTTTTCTCGATCTTCCGCCTTGGTGCAGATGGACAGCAGTCTGATCTCGTCTTCAGACGGGCAACGGTCTTCCCGACGGACAACGGTCTGCCCGACGGACAGCGGTCCTCCGACGGACATCAGTCTCCCGGCGGACAACGATCCCTTCGGGGCAAAGGGTTGCCCCCACGGGGGTTCTTCCCTTGCGTGTCAGGGTTTCCCTGCGCACCCTTCTGCTCATCAGCGCTTTCCTGTTCGTCAGCGCTTTCAAGATGATCTTCCCTGCGGTTCCTGTTGGTTCCTGTTACGCGCCCTGTGCGCCCACGTTCGCCCTCGCGATCTAGAACTTCGGTTCAGGTCGGGGTCAAGGACTCTTCTTCTTTGTGCAGGCTTCCACGCTTAGCCTTCTGCTCGTCAGCGATCATCAGCTCGCCAGCTATCATCAGCTCGCCAGCGATCATCAGCTCGTCAGCGATCATCAGCCCGCCAGCGATCATCAGCTCGCCAGCGATCTCCGGATCGCCCACGTGTGTTACAGCCGGCAGGCCAACGTTCTCCAACACTTCTGAAGGAACATGGTTCGCCAGCTACTATCTCACCTGCGCATGCTGATTGCCATCGCGCGACCCTCAACTGCGGATGCTGATCGCCATCGCGCGACCCTCAACTGCGGATGCTGATCGCCATCGCACAACCCTCAACTGCGGATGCTGATCGCCATCGCGCGACCCTCACCTGCGGATGCTGATCGCCATCGCGCGACCCTCAACTGCGGATGCTGATCGCCATCGCACGACCCTCAACTGCGGATGCTGATCGCCATCGCGCGACCACACACCTGCGGATGCTGATCACCATCGCTCAACCCTGCGCATGCTGATCACCATCGCGCGACCCTCAACTGCGTATACTGTTCGCCATCATGCGATCGCCCACCTGCAGATGCTGTTCGCCATCGCGCGACCGCTAACCTGCGCATGCTGATCGCCATCGCGCGACCCTGGCATGCTGACCACCATCACGCGACCCTGCGCATGCTGATCACTGCTCGCGATCGCTCACCTTCGCATACTGCTCGCCATCGCACGATCGCTCACCTGTGCATACTGCTCGACCATCGCGTCGGTATATCACAACGCGCCATCGCCAACCTGCGCGTTAGCGCTCACCAGCTCACCACCGATCGCTTGTTGATCCATATCGCCAGCAGTCCTCCTCGCCCACGTGGCAGCGCGTTTCCTCGCCATCGCGCTAACGCTTGCGTTCGCCGCCTCGGACTCGCTCTCATCCACCTGCCCACCCTCACGACCGCTCGCCTGCGCGCCCACGCGACCGCTCGCCCGTGCAACCGCGCGACCGCTCGCCTGCGCGCCTACACGCCCACGTGCCTGCACGTCTACACTCATGCTCTCCAATGTTCGCCCACGCGCGAACCAACGGTTTTTTTCCATCGCACAGACGGATGGTGTTCCGTCACGAGGAACCTACAGTGTTTCTTCGCACAAATGTCGGCTTATTTCTTGCAGTATCCATTGCTCGTCTATGGGTTATCGCCCGCCGACCACCAGGAATTCCCGTCGTGCGAGCTCCAGGGCAATTGCGACCACGATTCCCAATGGGGTTTTCGCAGCATGACCAGCCTGGCGAGTTCTTCTGGAGCGTATTTCCAGAACACGGCCTCACCCCGTAAACACAGAGCATGGCACTTGCAAGAATAGGAGAAACTTAAGGGAGATCTGAGCAACACTCCTCTATTCCTGAACCTGGGTTAGCCCTTCCCCGTCATTCCCTGGAAGGATTTTTGGCGGGGGGGCTTTCCGTTCGAGATTTCTCCATCGGACGAGGGGTGACTGCTTACCTTTTCCTCTGGGAGCTTACCAGGTTCTTTCCCTCCTCGGTTACGGACCGAGGTTTGGTTCAAGGAAGCTACAGGAAGATCAAGGGTACTTTCCTCCTCTCGAGCTCAGGCACCTTGGCCTTTCGTCGTTAAGTATCTAACTTGCGGACAAGCTCGATGTTGTACCATCTGGACGCACTGACTGACGGCTTCCTTCGGGTGTCTCATCTGTGGAGGTCGACGACCTCAGACACCCTTCCATCCTTGAGAGAGACTTAGACAGCTGCTGTGCGGAGTAAATCGACTTCCAGTTTCACTCCTCCAAGGCGCTTTCTTCCAGACTCTGCAGGTCTCCAGCGCCTTTTATTTCAACCACGTCGGCCTAAGTTATCGGCTACGACAACTGGGACAAGGTGTCCAATTGCAGTTTTCTCCTGTCAGGAACAGATGGCACGGGAGACTCCCCTGGGGAGGCATAGTCCTAAAAGGAGTTCACGAACTCTAGGATTGCAGGTTTTTCGCTGGGAGGATGCTTAAGGTTACTCATCCGAATGACAGCTTCCCGATGCCCATTCCCGCATATTCTCTGTGAGTAGCCAAGGATATCGCGCCTGCCGTCTCTGTCAGCGAATTCAGTGTCTCTGAACCTCTATGCCATAGCGTCAGCAGAGTTGCCCGGTTGGGCAGAATGATCCATACCTTAGGCGAAGGTCTTCCTTAGGATCATCGACGGCTTCACCCCCGGCCCCCTCAGTCGATCCTTTCTTGTAAGGAAGGATCTGAGAGGGGATGTCCATAGTCGACCTCTCAGCCCCGATCAAGTTTGTCGAACAAACTTCGGCCAGCAGAATCGATCAGACTGGTAACGAGGCGACAGGACTCCTTAAACCCTGGATCGGAAGGACGGGTACTTTCAGTTTCCATTCCATCCATCTTCCAGGGTGCTCGTCGAATTCAGCCTAGACTGCAAGTATTCCTGCTTATGATGCAGTGTGGCTATCCCGCCGTGGCATAGAAGGTTTGTTTCCCCAGAGAACTCTCCCTGCCTTCCTCTTGGCCGCTCAGGTGCAGGCTTCCGCCTCCTCTGCTGTTTGGAGGGCTGGTCAACTCCGGTAGGCTCGGGTTTCGACCTTCTTCAGCGCCGGGACAAGCTTCCGGATGCTTACCATGAGTGTGGGCTCATGGTATTTTGCTTGGAGCCTTCTCTTCCTCTGCCTCAACATCTGGAGTATCTGGCCATGATATTGAGTCAACCGCCTTACCACATTGGAAACCCCGCTTCTCGTCCATCCAGCGAGGTTAAGCAACGTCGGTACTTGGATGGGTGACCACCTGGGGACGCCAGATTCTGTTACCACATCCTCCAAGCCTTCCTTTCGGTTGACTGTGGCAAGATTGAGGAGAGTCGCAGTACCTGTTCTCAGTCAAGCAGAGCTTTCAGCCCTACCTTGGAACGTTTCCTAGTTCTTCTTTCCTCATTGACCCGTCTATAGTCCGAACGGTCGCCTCAGGATAAGTTCCATGTGGGGCGATCCAAGTTCCGGTGGCTTCAGGCAATGTTTAACCGGACTCCCTGGCCCTATGGGACCAGCGGAACTATTAGACCTGCAATGGGTGTTGACCTATGGAGCCTCTTGATGGTAGTGGATATTCTCGTCCTTTCCCCACATTCTTGATGCGGTTCTCGGACTCGTCAAAGGAGAGGGGGGGGGGGGGGGGGGCATGTTCCGGTCCAGGCCTATGGTCAAGACCTGAAGGATACCTCTCCATCATTCAGGCAGGCTTAGGGGCCTTTGTCTGGCCCCTCTTCAGATCCTACAGCTCCTGCCGAGTCTCCCCGTTGCACGTCGACTTCATTCTAACCAGCAGGGGACGCATTTTCACACCTTCACATCTTGCAGTAGAGATACCGGGATGATTGAGATTCTCTCAATACCACCATCGGCTCTCTCATTCCAGGCAGGGGAATTTTTCTCTCAGACTATCCGAGCAGAGCCTCATAGAGAGAGTGTACCTAGGGGTCTTTGACCTTGGGTAACCAGCAAGTGCTGGTCTGGGGGACCTGATCGCGACAGCTTGGAACCTCAAGCTTCCGCTAGTCTTCCCCCCAGTCTCAGACCCTGAGACACTGGCAAGATGCATTCCGGTGATGGTGGGACAACTTCGACGCCTGCGTCTTCCCTTCTTTTTGTCTGCGGACAATGGGCCTCAACAAGACCAGGTTGTCTGTCAACCTTTCAATGGGAGAGCTCCACTGGGACTACGCGCAGAACGGTTTCTGGACCCTCTGCTTCCCCTGACGGAACTCCCGGGAGAGCTTCTCCCACGGCACAGACTACTCAAGCAACCACACTGCGACATCTCTCCCGAACCGGGGCGTCGCTTCGGCTTCATGCCTGGAGACACTACGCTTCCTCCTCTAGAAGAGACAACCCGCTACAGTCGCGGTACGGAGGTCGCGTCATCTGCGATAGTCATCCACAGGGGTCTCCCAGGCAAAGTGAAGAGTCTAAGGTGGTTGGTGCCGTGGGAGATATACCTCTTCCCTTGAGGCCTCTTCTCCAGCAATAACGGTCTTATTGCCTTTCGGCGGGAGGAAACTCCTTTCCGCTCTCGGCAATGAAGCCTGTCGCTCAGCCTTTCCCTGACCTTCAGGCTTAAAGGAATAACTTTTTCCTGCCCGCTGGATCTATCCTCGCTCATGCGAAGCTACGATCGTCCCTGCCCTAGTCGGAGGAAGACCTCCAACTTGGAGCATGGCTTGGACTTTTAGTCCTTTAAGAGATCTTCTCAAGACCCTTTTACGACAGGCCTCGGATTGTATTCCGCCTTGGGTCTTCTGTTCACTCTGGCCACGGCCAGTGGGTAAGCAATCTTCTTGGTCTCTTACTACTCCCCCTTTCTAAGGAAGAGGGGAAGGCAACATTCAGGCTCGCTCCTGAGTTGTTGGCTAGACTCAGAATCTGAGGGTCCCGGCCCTTCGGTCCGATTCATTCAAGATTTCGAGTCTCCATTCTGTGTCTGATGTCCCAAGACCTTCTCTTTCTTGCCAGTAAGGAATCGAGAGGTTAGCGCTGGGAACAGCTGCAGTTTGAACTCAGTTGCAGCCGATTTGGGAACACAAGGAGGACATGGGGGGAGAGTCACCAGTATACCTCTTCAGCCCGGACTCAAGGACCCTCCCCCGTCACGTCGCCCTACAGCACGATGTTGGATACATCGCAACGTCCCTCGCCTTCGAGTAATACTACTCTGTGACGCAGGTGCTACAAGCTGGAGTCTGGAAGCGTCTGATGACCTTCGCAGCCCGCTTCCTGCAGGGCGTGACCCACAGGAGTCTCGATACGTTTTCTATCGCTCTGTGGTGGCTACACAACAGCTGGTCTAACCTCAGGCTCCCTTTTGGACAGGTAGCAGAAGGTTGAGGGCATTGTTATCAGGTTTTAGTCTGCATGAACGAAAGAAGTATGTCTGGCCCTTGCTTCTTTCTTCATCATCCCCTCTACGGGGAAGCAGCATCCTGGTCTCTGCATAGCTGACCTCGAACCTCTGCAGGTAAACCATGCTTCCTTGTGTTCCGAGTATTGAGTCAATACTGTCGCGTCCCCCATACCCTGACGAGGTGGTATTTGGAACGTCCTAACCCAGAGTTCCTTCTGGAACTCCAGGTCAACTGCCTAGGACGAGTCACACTTCTTCCTTCACACACAAGCTTACATAGGCCACATGGTTCCTTGCGGAGCAAGGAACTTGTGAGGTGCAGGGACTCCTTTTCTCGAGTGCGACTCACTCGGATTCTGAGTCCCCGGGTAAAGCCAAAGCCAGTATGGCTGGGGACTTTCCACCCTTCCTAAGGGATAAGTCACCCTTTGTTAATAGCGTGGTTTGTATTTCGGTTACGGAACAAATGACAAATTCGAAGATAATTTGTATTTTTCCTAACCATACAAACCTTAGCTATTTACACATATTTGCCCACCAGCCCTGTCCCCCAAGACAAGTCCTACCTCTAAGTGAAAGTGAGTATTCACCTGTGTGTGAGGGGGAGGAGGGGTAGCTAGCTACCACTCCCCTACCCTCCCCGCTAACTAGCGCGGGGGTAATACACCCTCGTTAAATTCTAATGGCTCGCCATTTCAGCTACGCGAAAAGTAATACCCTTTGTAAATAGCTAAGGTTTGTATGGTTAGGAAAAATACAAATTATCTTCGAATTTGTCATGTTTAGTCCGTTTTCAGATGTAGCTTTCATTTTCTTGCTATATTTATTTCTCTGATACGCTACAATATGTCGACGTAATTAGGTTGACGTCGTTGCTTACCGTAAAGAAGTTTGCCTGATTCTCCAGAGAGTTAATAAGGAAAGAATTTCTCCTTCCACAAACAAAAAAATATACAAATGTATAAAGTTAAAAGCAAAATCCCAGGCAATGTTCTTACGAACAGAGAAGTCAGGATACCAACATCAATCTCTAAATGTAAAGAAAAAATATATCAACCATATCATTAATAAATAAAAAGTACAGTTGTATGTTCCTTAAGTGAACAAAGTTGTTTTAAGTTGCGATTCTACTTTTTCTATTTCAGTTCTATTTGGAGTTTTTTTATACTTAATTTGTTTGCAAAAGTACAATAAATGTTTATTTAAATTCTTTACACTGTGCATGTTGGAAAAAAATGCCTGTAGATGTTTTAGCAAAAACTGGCAGGAGACATTTTTCATACATACATATACCAAGGCACTTACCCCAATTATGGCGGGTAGCCTACATCAAACAAATGAAACAAAAACAGGAACCTCTCCTCTCTACGTTCCTCCCAGCCTGACAAGGGACTCAACCGAGCTCGGCTGGTACTGCTAGGGGTGCCACAGCCCACCCTCCCCCGTTATCCATCACAGATGAAGCTTCATAACGCTGAATCCCCTACTGCTGCTACCTCCGCCACCAACCAAGGCACCGGAGGAAGCAGCAGGGCCTACCGGAACTGCGTCACAATCGCTCGCCATTCATTCCTATTTCTAGCACGCTCTCTTGCCTCTCTCACATCTATCCTCCTATCACCCAGAGCTTTCTTCACTCCATCCATCCACCCAAACCTTGGCCTTCCTCTTGTACTTCTCTCATCAACTCTTGCATTCATCACCTTCTTTAGCAGACAGCCATTTTCCATTCTCTCAACATGGCCAAACCACCTCAACACATTCATATCCACTCTAGCTGCTAACTCATTTCTTACACCCGTTCTCACCCTCACCACTTTGTTCCTAACCCTATCTACTCGAGATACACCAGCCATACTCCTCAGACACTTCATCTCAAACACATTCAATTTCTGTCTCTCCGTCACTTTCATTCCCCACAACTCCGATCCATACATCACAGTTGGTACAATCACTTTCTCATATAGAACTCTCTTTACATTCATGCCCAACCCTCTATTTTTTACTACTCTCTTAACTGCCCCCAACACTTTGCACCCTTCATTCATTCTCTGACGTACATCTGCTTCCACTCCACCATTTGCTGCAACAACAGACCCCAAGTACTTAAACTGATCCACCTCCTCAAGTAAATCTCCATTCAACATGACATTCAACCTTGCACCACCTTCCCTTCTTGTACATCTCATATCCTTACTCTTACCCACATTAACTCTCAACTTCCTTCTCTCACACACCCTTCCAAATTCTGTCACTAATCGGCCAAGCTTCTCTTACGCGTCTGCAACCAGTACAGTATCTTCCGCAAACAAAAACTGATTTACCTCCCATTCATGGTCATTCTTGTCTACCAGTTTTAATCCTTGTCCAAGCACTCGAGCATTCACCTCTCTCACCACTCCATCAACATACAAGTTAAACAACCACGGCGACATCACACATCCCTGTCTCAGCCCCACTCTCACCGGAAACCAATCGCTCACTTCATTTCCTATCCTAACACATGCTTTACTACCTTTGTAAAAACTTTTCACTGCTTGCAACAACCTTCCACCAACTCCATATAACCTCATCACATTCCACATTGCTTCCCTATCAACTCTATCATACGCTTTCTCCAGATCCATAAACGCATCATACCCCTCCTTACCTTTTGCTAAATATTTCTCGCATATCTGCCTTACTGTAAAAATCTGATTCATACAACCCCTACCTTTTCTAAAACCACTCTGTACTTCTAAGATTGCATTCTCTATTCATCCTTAATCCTATTAATCATTACTCTATCATACACTTTTCCAACTACACTCAACAAACTAATACCTCTTGAATTACAATTTTAGCAAAAGAAAATGACAGTAGACGTTTAGCAGCAGTAGATGTTTTAGCAAAAACTGGTAGGAGATGTTTTAGCAAAGTAATGGCAGTAGATTCTAGCAGGAAATGGCAGTAGACATGTTTATCACGTTGCTAAACTTGACTTCACCTAGTCGCCCCCCAAACAAATGAACTAGAGACTTATCTCGATAGAAACTAAAAGTTTTATAAAAGAAAAACAAAGTTTGTGTATATTCATCACACAGAATTAGCTGACATTAATATCTGGTCTTGTGATCTTTTTGGCTCGTACAAACTCTTATTGTCAGGCGGTGATACATTGCAGTGTTCTGTTTGTTCATATGGAATTACAAATAGTTCTGTAATACACTTTTAATGATATATATATATTAACCCTTTTACCCCCTAGGCTATTTGGAACTTTCCAACCCTTAACCTCCAGGGGTTATTTTTTTTCAAGCTCATTTTGCTGTAAATTTTTTTTAAATTCCTCTAACAGCCTTAATTTTTGTCATAGAGAGGTCAGGTTGGTCTCATTCTCTTGGAAAATGCCTGAAGTTTCGCAAAAAATTATCAAAAATATGAAAAAAGATGTAAATAGCAGTTTTTTGCAAGGACGTACCAGTATGTCCATGGGGGATAAGGGATGAGTTTTGTGAAACGTACCAGTATGTCCTTTTGGGGGGTAAAAGGGTTAATGCTACCTTAATTAGTAAGAGAAATTATGATTTACTCACCTTTTAATATATCTTACTTCGTAAGTATGTGCAGTACCAAGAAAACTCATGTAAGTCAAATAATTTCTCATGTCATGTACAATATTGTTTTGGTACCGGTAGTTTACAATGTGTATCGATTCTGTATGCAACCACACTACTAATCTGTAGTCTTTACGTCGATTTACTTGAATTTTTCATCCGCAGGTCTCGGTACGTCCGTTCACCCACCTGGAGTACGAGAGATTCATCGAGTGCGCGTACCCGTACTACGCGAGTGCCTTCTCCATGATGGTCGGAGTCTTCCTGTTCTCTATGGTCTTCCTGCATCATAGAGACGCCCCCGTCAAAACAAAGGCGGAATAGTTACGCGAGAGTATTATCGTATTATCGCACTTTTGCTGTCGTCGATTATTCAATTTCGACATGGGAGTTTTTGTATATGCATTCCAGTGTGTATTGTCAAGTTGAGTTGTGTTACATATTTCTTATTTCATTTGGGTTATGATTGATTCAATTAAAGTTGGAAACTGTTTTTCTTCCATTATTTCTCCCAACGTGGCATAGCTTCACGAGGAAATTTGATCCTACGCGAATACAGACTATCGTTGTTTAAATGGGTTTACTCCATTGTAGTTTTGATATCACTAAAATTAAGGAAATCGTGGGATACTGGTATCATTATAGGTTTCAGCATCCCAACCACCTTGTGTAGGAGTGGCCGAGTCAGCGGGACTTTCATAACTCAACTCCTGGTTGTCATTTCAGACTACTGCCTACGACCGCTGTCCACGCTACTCTTCACTTTGTGCTTTTTCTTTTGCATTGCATTAGTGATTGACTATCTCAAGCTGGTATGAGAACCTCCGCTGGCCTTGAAGGTTGCCTCATGAGCCAAGTGGGGGTAGAGGCCCACTGTTTGTGTCCTGGATGTCGTGGTAAGCGATCCTCCTTTTCTGTCACTTGTGATTTTTCAGGGAGAAATATATTAGTAGTTGGAAGAATAGGACCAAGAAGGATCGTTCCCCTTCTGCTTCCTCCTCTGCTGACAGCAAGAAGCAGAAGCCTTCTATTTCGAATCTATATCTCTAACTTTCAGACCTTTCTTTATCTGAGTTTCCCGAGACTCCGTTATCTAAGGATTATGGCTATATTTTACAGTATGACGATTTTGTAGATGTGTTATCACCCATTACGCTTAGTTAACCCAAAATCTTACGTAGTGACACAGATCCTTGGCTTCAGATCTTATCCAGCCAGAGCAGGAGACGTTACAAGTAACATTACTGTAGACTTGCCAGATTTTATGAACTTTGAAGAGGTCCCCATTATGAGTGCGCTTAGCTCGGGAGATCATCTCTTTATTTCAGGTATTGTAGATCGCGGAGTTGTCTCCTCCACAATGTAAGAGTTCTCCCCTGTGAGAAGTATAAAAGATTCACCTAAAAGTACGATGCCTCGGACTTCGCGCTGAGAGGTGATAGATCAACCTATTTCCCAAGTTACAGAAACCATGGGCAGTGGAAGTACTTCGCTCAAGGTATTGGATCCCAGTCACGAGCTGTCGCCTCCTTTAACTGTGAATCCGACCATATCATTTTATGTGAAGTGATCTTGGAAGGACCTCCTACTAGAGAAAGATGTGTCGCAGATACTGATGAAGGGTGCAATAAAGGAAGTCTTGGACAGGTCTCAAGATTTCTTCAACAACATCTTCCTGGTAGAGAAACATGGATTGGTACCAAGACCTCCTATATCTTCTTACAGAAGTTCCAGATTGGCCAAACCTATGTCAACGTCACATGAAAAAGTTTTACGAAGCAACTCTCTGCCTACCTCTTCACGGCTGGAGTTTATCCAGCACCTCTGAAAGAAAGACAGGCTTTTCGAGACTGAGTACGAAGCAACTTTCAGGGTACCTCCTCCGTAGTCTATCAAGCAAAATAGTAATTTTCTGTGATTGGTGCCATGGAAGAGGTATTGCTACACTCAAGACCACTATTTCACTGATTGCTGAGTCTTGTTTTCCTATGGAAGGAGAAACTTCTCAGTACATACATACATATACCAAGGCACTTCCCCCAATTTTGGGGGGTATCCGACATCAACAAATGGAACAAAACAAAAAGGGGACCTCTACTCTCTACGTTCCTCCCAGCCTGACAAGGGACTCAACCGAGTTCAGCTGGTACTGCTAGGGTGCCACAGCCCACCCTCCCCCATTATCCACCACAGATGAAGCTTCATGATGCTGAATCCCCTACTGCTGCTACCTCTGCGGTCATCTAAGGCATCGGAGGCAGCAGCAGGGCCTACCGGAACTGCGTCACAATCGCTCGCCATTCATTCATATTTCTAGCACGCTCTCTTGCCTCTCTCACATCTATCCTCCTATCACCCAGAGCTTCCTTCACTCCATCCATCCACCCAAACCTTGGCCTTCCTCTTGTACTTCTCCCATCAACTCTTGCATTCATCACCTTCTTTAGCAGACAGCCATTTTCCATTCTCTCAACATGGCCAAACCACCTTAACACATTCATATCCACTCTAGCTGCTAACTCATTTCTTACACCCTTTCTCACCCTCACCACTTCGTTCCTATCCCTATCTACTCGAGATACACCAGCCATACTCCTTAGACACTTCATCTCAAACATATTCAATTTCTGTCTCTCCATCACTTTCATTCCCCACAACTCCGATCCATACATCACAGTTGGTACAATCACTTTCTCATATAGAACTCTCTTTACATTCATGCCCAGCCCTCTATTTTTTACTACTCCCATAACTGCCCCCAACACTTTGCAACCTTCATTCACTCTCTGACGTACATCTGCTTCCACTCCACCATTTGCTGCAACAACAGACCCCAAGTACTTAAACTGATCCACCTCCTCAAGTAACTCTCCATTCAACATGACATTCAACCTTGCACCACCTTCCCTTCTCGTACATCTCATAACCTTACTCTTACCCACATTAACTCTCAACTTCCTTCTCTCACACCCTTCCAAATTCTGTCACTAATCGGCCAAGCTTCTCTTCTGTGTCTGCAACCAGTACAGTATCATACGCAAACAACAATTGATTTACCTCCCATTCATGGTCATTCTCGTCTACCAGTTTTAATCCTTGTCCAAGCACTCGAGCATTCACCTCTCTCACCACTCCATCCACATACAAGTTGAACAACCACGGCGACATCACACATCCCTGTCTCAGCCCCACTCTCACTGGAAACCAATCACTCACTTCATTTCCAATCCTAACACATACTTTACTACCTTTGTAGAAACTTTTAACTGCTTGCAACAACCTTCCACCAACTCCATATAACCTCATTATATTTCACATTGCTTCCCTATCAACTTATCATACGCTTTCTCCAGATCCATAAACGCAACATACACCTCCTTACCTTTTGCTAAATATTTCTCGCCTTACTGTAAAAATATGATTCATACAACCCCTACCTCTTCTAAAACCACCTTGTATTTCTAAGATTGCATTCTCTGTTTTATCCTTGATCCTATTAATCATTACTCTACCATACACTTTTCCAACTACACTCAACAAACTAATACCTCTTGAATTACAACACTCATGCACATCTCCTTTACCCTTATATAGTGGTACAATACATGCACAAACCCAATCTACTGGTACCATTGACAACACAAAACACATATTAAACAATCTCACCAACCATTCAAGTACAGTCACACCCCCTTCCTTCAACATCTCAGCTTTCACACCATCCATACCAGATGCTTTTCCTACTCTCGTTTCATCTAGTGCTCTCCTCACTTCCTCTATTGTAATCTCTCTCTCATTCTCATCTCCCATCACTGGCATCTCAAGACCTGCAACAGCAATTATATCTGCCTCCCTATTATCCTCAACATTCAGTAAACTTTAAAAATATTCCGCCCATCTTTTCCTTGCCTCCTCTCCTTTTAACAAACTTCCATTTCCATCTTTCACTGTCTCTTCAATTCTTGAAGAGAGTAACTCCTCACTTCTTTCCAAATCATCATCTTATTCTCTTCATATGAATGACCTAATCCATGACCCCACCTCAGGTCAGCTGCCCTCTTTGCCTCACTTACCTTGCGCTTTACTTCCACATTTTTCTCTTTATATCTTTCATACTTCTCTATACTATTACTCTGCAGCCATTCTTCAAAAGCCCTCTTTTTCTCTTCCACTTTTACCTTCACTCCTTCATTCCACCATTCACTGCCCTTCCTCATGCTGCCTCCAACAACCTTCTTTCCACACACATCACTTGCAATCCCAACAAAATTTTCTTTTACTAACTTCCACTCCTCCTCTAAATTGCCAGTTTCTCTTACTTTCACTTCGTCATATGTCATTTTTAACCTTTCCTGATATTTACTTTTTATCCCCGGTTTTATTAGCTCTTCAACCCTCACTAGCTCCCTTTTACATCCACCTACTCTATTCCCCCACTCTTTTGCTACAACTAATTTTCCTTCCACCAAAAAATGATCAGACATACCGTTAGCCATACCCCTAAACACGTGCACGTCTTTCAATCTTCCAAACATTCTTTTAGTTATCAACACATAATCCATTAATGCCCTTTCTACTACTCTTCCATTTGCCACTCTTACCCATGTATACTTATTTTTATCTTTCTTTTTGAAAAAGCTAGCACTTATTACCATCTCTTGTTCAACACACATATCTACCAGTCTCTCACCACTCTCATTTTCACCTGGTACGCCATACTTCCCAATGACACCTTCTACCTCTCCAGCGCCCACTCTAGCATTTAAGTCACCCATGACAACTACATACTTCCTTCTACACAGTCCTTCTACACACCTAGTTAATTCATTCCAGAACTCATTCCGCTCTTCTTCACTTTTCTCGCTACCTGGCCCATACGCACTGACAAACACCCAACATTCTCTACCCAACCTAACCCTTACCCACATTAACCTAGATGATATCTCCTTCCATTCCACTTCTTTACCTGTCATCCATTCACTCAGCAATAAAGCCGCACTCTCTCTCGCTCTTCCCCTTTCAATCCCAGACACTCTACCAGACATTTCACCAAACATCACTTCACCCTTTCCTTTTGTCTTCGTCTCACACAAGGCCAATACATCCATCCTTCTATTCCTAAACATACTTCCAATTTCACATCTTTTACTCTCTATCGTACCACATCCACGCACATTCAAACACCCCAAAACTAGAGTGCGGGGAGCAGTCACTCTCCCCCCAGCTCCATCTCTTTGTCGATGTCTCAAAGGATGTAGATACAGGAGAGGGGGTTCCCAGCCCCCTCGTCCCGTCCCTTTTAGCTGCCTCTTACGACATGCAGGGATAACGTTGGCGCTATTCTAATTGTTTTTATGCCCCCGCAGCCATAGAAATATGTGGGATATATTATAGCCGCTAAAAAATGGTTTGAAGGAAAATATATTACTGATACAGGCATTAGTATCTTGTGATATCATCAGTTACAATACTGTATGTTAATTTGAAGATATTCTCTGTACTGTACATTAGATATTTTATTTTGTGTGTTGAGAAAAGCAATTACTGTAGGTATTAAAAGAAAAAAGTCCTATAGAACTGAATTTATAATGATTTTGACAGCTTTTTGTCTTCTCTCAAGTACTGCATTGGTGAAACATTTGTACCTCCTCGCTTGGGATGAGACGCGTACGTTATTCACTGGGCACTACTATGAACTAGTGTGCCGCCATTTGATAGAACAGATTATGGCGTTCTGGTTATATTTTTAAAGTGAGATGAATCACGGCTACACCAAAAGTCTTGTATACCATACCATGCTGATGCATTGACTGTGCAGATGACATAAATTTTCATGAAGAAAGCACCAATGCTATTTTTCACGTGGCTGTAGTAGAACATAAGCTGCCCCTACACGACGAACAGAGAGGTACAGAATGAACACAATGGGACCAAGTGGGGACCGCGTGAGACACAAAGGGGGTCGGGGACACAAAGGGTCGCACTGAGTAAGGAGAGAGCGTCGAGATGTTATCGCGACGCGACCAAAGAACTTACTGGGGATTGAGACCTGAGCAAGCATGCTCTCTGACCTGGGGTCTCCTCGGGGCGCGTATCACTCCGCCAGAGGTTACCCCGCATAGGAAACGGGAGTAGGGTAAACTACACAAAACTCTGGTCGGTTAGGAGGAGATCCCAGATACTCCTAAGAAAGTAGTTCGAGGTAAGTACTGTTAGGAAAAATACAAATTACTTAAAATTTGTGATTGTTGTTGGTTGAAATTTTGATTATTGTAGTACCACTGATTGTAGAGAAACTATTCAACAACTCTAGTAAAAATACTGAATGCTGATGTGGTAAATATTGAGATGCTAGCTTAGGTAATATTTTTTTCCCTCTATTTTATGGTCTTGAATTAGCAAAGAGGTTTGACGGCAATGAAGAAGATTAAAAAGTGGGTGAAATTATGGTCCAAAAAGAATTTTGACACTACTGTGATATCTAAGTGAACAACATTTATGTGGATTGCATTGTTGTAAATAAATAAACTACATCAAAAGTAATAGAAACAATATATACTGTAAATATCTTAAGTAACAATGATAAAATAGATCTGTCATATATAAACTATGAAGAGAGAATGTCAGCTTGTTCAACATAAAAACATTCGCTGCTGAACTTCCACCGATTTAATTGCTTGATAAGGAAGATTATTCCACATTCTGGTCACAGCTGGAATAAAACTACTGGAATACTGTGTAGTGTTAAGACTAGCTATTAATTGACCTGTATTCTCAAATGAATGGCGCACTTATTTAGTTCTGGTTAGCCACGCCAAGTCGTTTACTATTATCTCTGCATTACAGATGTTCTGAGAGGAACGTAGAGAGTAGAGGTCCCCATTTTTGTTTTGTTTCATTTGATGTCGGCTACCCCCCAAAATTGGGTGAAATGCCTTGGTATATATGTGTATGTATATCTAAACTGAATTATACATGAACATAACACCATTTTTTAAATATTTAACTTAGCCGGTGAATATATAATAGCTGCAACTCTGTTGCTCGACAGACACATACATAAAAAACTCGCCAGCGATCGCTATGCAGGTTGCGGGTGTGCCCACCAGCGCCAACTGTCGGCCAGATACCACTCTCGATGTAAACAAAACCTTCAATTTCTTCTCTGTCGACGTGTCGACAAGACGTACTTTACTCGCTGTTGAACCTGGAGTTTTTCCCATCATATTTGGTGAAGTACTTTAATTTGGTTTGAGCTTTCGCAGTACAGGTGTTTTTCTTCAAATAAATCCTTGAACTCTTTTTTGAATCGGATTAATTGTTGATGACTTAGATCGTTTTTTGGAATTTTCCCTTGACTAATTCAAAATGGCTGATCCTTCTTAAGTTCCCAAGTTTCGAAAGTGTAATGCTAGGGACTGTCATAGGCGTCTTCCAAAGGCTTCTCTCGACCCTCACACTGTTTGTTCCAATTGTCGGGGTAAAACCTGTCAATTGGAAGATCGGTGTGAGGAATGCGTGGGCCTTTCGGAATTCGATTTTATCGAATTTGATAAATATACACGCAGACTAGAGAGAGATAGGGTAAGGAGAAGTTCTTCTAGGTCGGTAGATTTTTCCTCTCCACATGCCCCTGAACCTATTCCTTCCCCTGTAGTGGTTGTTCCTAACCCCCCTCCTAGCACTCAGGAACCGTCTATGGCAGACATGATGCGTGCTATTCATGCCTTGGGGGAGAGAGTTGAGGCTTTAGCAAGTGACCGAAATCAACTCATGGCGGACGTGAAGGAACTCAAGTGCCAAAGTGCCGCGGCGGATAGTGTCAAAGTGCCTAGTGTTACGCAAAGTGTTGTGAACAGTGTTGCGACCGAGGGTTCGTCTGTTCGTGCCTGTCGTCCACCTAGTCCGGGACCTCTTGCAAGCTCCCAAGCCCAGGGGAGAAGCAATGTCGTACGACTTATGGGTTCGAGAGGCCTTGATCAGCGAACAGACGTTCCCTCTTTGGTATCAGGCGGATCTCGTCAAGATCGCCCCTACCAAAGTAAGACGAGAGAGCCCATTTTTACCTCGTCGTCCGAAGGTGTTTCACGTAAGAAACCTTGGACCAAGGTCTCTAGACCTTTAAAGCGTAAGTCGGTCCCTTCAGGACAAGTCCAACGTCCCGGATGTAGCCACTGGGACAGTTCGGACCCGTTGCCGTCATCTGATGACTGCTCGCCGCCTAAGAGAGGCAAAGTTGTGCCGTCTCATTCGCTAACCCCGTCTGTTACCGCACCTGCTTCCGTAGACCCTAAATGGGTGTTACTGCAAGACATGCAGTCTAAGCTTGCGTCCTTGATGGAGGACTACAACGCTGAGAAGGTTTCCGTTGAACCTACTGGCCATCAGCCATCCAAGCGTTCTGTTGTGCGTCCTGTTGACGTGGATGTAGCTTTCTCGCGTCAACCAGTTGGTGTGGTACCTCCACCGATGCGACCCAGTGTGGATTTCCAGCCGCACGTTGACGTTAGGCAACGCACTGATGCGATTGGTGACGTTCAGGACGTTCATCAACCATCAGAGGTGACTTGTTTTGACGCGGTGCGTCAACCTCCGCAACCCGTTATGGTGTTGACTGCACAACCCAGACGGTCTAAACAGTCTCGGGTGGACGCTGTGCGTCCTTGCGCACCTGTTGTTGTTGACAGTTCCCAGACTGTTCAGCAGTTCCAGGACGCTGCGTCCGGCTCCGTCACGTATGCACCAGTACAACCGGACTCTGCGAGTCAAACGTTGCCTACACCTTTGCCGTTTTCTCATCAGTTATCGGATGAGGAACTGTCAGATGAGGACGTTGCTGAACCACAGCCTGAGGATCAGCCTTCAGAATTAGATGAGCCTAAAGCAGTTCAACCATCCTTGGACTTTAGAAAAGTCATGGCTGTTTTTAAAGAGTTGTTCCCTGATCACTTTATTTCTGTGGCTCCTTGTTCGCCGCCGTCCGAGTTTGTCTTAGGCGTTCCTGCTACCATGCCTGCCTTTACTAAACTCGTTCTCTCTCGCTCATCCAAGAGAGCTTTACGGCTGTTAGGCGATTGGTTAGAGACCAAGAGGAGTTTAGGGAAGACGGCGTTTGCCTTCCCCCCGTCTAAACTCTCGTCTAGATCGAGCGTCTGGTATGCCACGGGAGAAGTTCTCGGCTTGGGAGTTCCTGCCTCTGCCCAGGGCGACTTCTCAAGTCTTGTAGACTCTCCCCGCCGCCTTGCCATGAGACGCTCGAAGATTAGTTGGTCTCCCTCGGACCTGGACCACCTTCTTAAAGGCATATTTAGGGCGTTTGAAGTCTTTAACTTCCTGGACTGGTGTTTGGGAGCCCTGAGTAGGAAAATCTCATCTGCCGATAGGGATGTTTCCTTACTCATTATGTCCTGCATGGACAAGGCCGTCCGCGATGGGTCCAACGAGCTTGCCGCTTCATTCACGTCAGGAGTCCTTAAGAAACGAGAGTCTCTGTGCTCTTTTCTTTCAGCAGGAGTGACGCCATGCCAAAGATCTGAGTTACTCTTTGCGCCCTTGTCTAAGTGCTTGTTTCCTGAAGTCTTGGTTAAGGAAATTGCCTTGTCTTTAGTGCAGAAGGACACCCACGATTTAGTTGCGTCCTCGGCTCGCAAAGCTCCCCCTTTGCCTGCCTTGTCTGCTAGACCTAGGATAGACACTCCATCGTCCAGGTTTATCCCGCCCTTTCGTGGCAGAGCCTCCAGCAGGGGAGGTGCTCGTGCCGAAGGGAAGAGAGGGAAGAGGAAAGGATCCAAGTCCTCTAAGGGCAGAGTCTGACTGCCCGCAACTTCAGACAGCAGTAGGTGCCAGACTCAAGAACTTCTGGCAAGCCTGGGAGAAGAGAGGCGCAGATCAACAATCTGTGAGGTTGCTCAGAGAGGGGTACAAAATCCCTTTTGTACGCAGACCTCCTCTAGCGACGTCCCCCATCGATCTCTCTCCCAGGTACCGAGAGGAAGAAAAGAGACAAGCCCTGAAACTGGAAGTGTCTCTTTTGCTAGAGAAGGGAGCGGTGGTCAAAGTCTCGGACCTTCAATCACCGGGGTTTTACAACCGTCTCTTCCTAGTATCAAAGAAGACAGGAGGTTGGAGACCGGTGCTAGACGTCAGTGCTCTGAATGTCTTTGTCACAAAGACGAAGTTTACCATGGAGACCACAAAGTCAGTCCTAGCAGCGGTCAGAAAGGGAGACTAGATGGTCTCTCTAGACCTAAGGGACGCTTACTTCCACATCCCCATTCACTCAGACTCCCAACCTTTTCTGAGATTCGTCTTCGACGATGTGGTGTACCAGTTTCGGGCCCTGTGCTTTGGCCTAAGCACAGCTCCTCTCGTGTTTACGAGGCTTATGAGGAATGTGGCAAAATTCCTCCATTTATCGGACATCCGAGCCTCCCTTTATTTGGACGACTGGCTTCTCAGAGCCTCTTCCAGTCATCGCTGTCTGAAGGATCTCAATTGGACTCTAGATCTGACCAAGGAATTGGGACTCCTAGTCAACTTGGAAAAGTCACAGCTGGTCCCATCCCAAACTATTCTGTATTTAGGGATGGAGATTCACAGTCAAGTTTTTCGGGCTTTTCCGTCGGCCCCCAGAATAGATCAAGCCCTACTCTCCATCCAGAAGATGTTGAAGAAAGAACGCTGCTCAGTCAGGCTTTGGATGAGTCTGGTAGGAACGCTGTCATCCCTGGAGCAATTTGTCTCGCTAGGAAGGCTACACCTCCGACCTCTTCAATTCCATCTGGCTTTTCACTGGAAAAAGGACAAGACGCTAGAGGCGGTCTCGATCCCGATTTCCGAAAAGATAAAGACTTGTCTGACTTGGTGGAAGGACAATATCAGCCTACGAGAGGGTCTTCCCCTGGCAGTTCAGAAACCCAACCACGTTCTCTTCTCGGACGCATCGGACTTGGGCTGGGGCGCGACGCTGGACGGTCGGGAATGCTCAGGTCTGTGGAACTCGAGTCAAAGGAGCATGCATATCAACAGCAAGGAGCTTTTGGCGGTTCATCTGGCCTTGATAAGCTTCGAGAATCTCCTTCGAGGCAAGGTGGTGGAGGTCAACTCGGACAACACCACGGCCTTGGCGTACATTTCCAAACAGGGAGGTACCCACTCATTGACTCTGTACGAGATCGCAAGGGACCTGCTCATCTGGTCAGAAGATCGAGGCATCTCCCTAGTAACGAGGTTCATCCAGGGCGACTTGAACGTCCTAGCGGATTGTCTCAGTCGGAAAGGTCAAGTAATTCCAACCGAATGGACCCTCCACAAGGATGTGTGCAAGAGACTTTGGGCGACTTGGGGTCAACCCACCATAGATCTCTTTGCAACCTCGCTGACCAAGAGGCTTCCAATCTATTGCTCTCCAGTCCCAGACCCAGCAGCAATACATATAGATGCCTTCCTCCTAGATTGGTCACATCTAGATCTTTACGCATTCCCACCATTCAAGATTGTCAACAAGGTACTGCAGAAATTCGCCTCTCACGAAGGGACAAGGTTGACGTTAGTTGCTCCCCTCTGGCCCGCGAGAGAATGGTTCACCGAGGTACTTCGATGGCTGGTAGACGTTCCCAGAAGTCTTCCTCTAAGAGTAGACCTTCTACGTCAGCCACACGTAAAGAAGGTACACCAAAGCCTCCACGCTCTTCGTCTGACTGCCTTCAGACTATCGAAAGACTCTCGAGAGCTAGAGGCTTTTCGAAGGAGGCAGCCAGTGCGATTGCTAGAGCGAGGAGAGCGTCTACCATTAGAGTTTACCAATCGAAGTGGGAAGTCTTCCGAGACTGGTGCAAGTCAGTTTCCGTATCCTCGTCCAGTACCTCTGTAGCCCAAATAGCTGATTTTCTCTTATACCTGAGAAAAGTACGATCCCTTTCAGCTCCTACTATCAAGGGCTACAGAAGCATGTTGGCCTCGGTCTTCCGGCATAGAGGCTTAGATCTTTCCAACAATAAAGATCTGCAAGACCTCCTTAAGTCTTTTGAGACCTCTAAGGAACGTCGTTTGGCTACACCTGGGTGGAATTTAGACGTGGTCCTAAGATTCCTCATGTCAGACAGGTTTGAGCCTTTACATTCAGCCTCCCTGAAAGATCTCACTCTTAAGACTTTTCCTGGTATGCTTAGCCTCGGCTAAAAGAGTCAGTGAGCTTCATGCCTTCAGCAAGAACATCGGGTTTTCGTCAGAAAAAGCTACTTGTTCTCTGCAGCTTGGTTTCCTAGCCAAAAATGAGCTACCTTCTCGTCCTTGGCCTAAATCTTTCGATATTCGTAGCTTATCGGAGATCGTAGGCAATGAACTAGAAAGAGTATTATGCCCTGTTAGAGCTCTTAAGTTCTACTTAACTCGTACTAAACCTTTACGAGGCCAATCTGAAGCGTTATGGTGTTCGGTTAAGAAACCATCCTTGCCTATGTCAAAGAATGCTTTGTCATATTTTATCAGATTGTTAATACGAGAAGCTCATTCACACTTGAGTGAGGAAGACCGATCTTTGCTTAAGGTTAAGACGCACGAGGTTAGAGCTGTAGCAACTTCCGTGGCCTTTAAGCAAAATAGATCTCTGCAAAGTATCATGGACGCAACCTATTGGAGAAGCAAGTCAGTGTTCGCGTCATTTTACTTGAAAGATGTCCAGACTCTTTACGAGAACTGCTACACACTGGGACCATTCGTAGCAGCGAGTGCAGTAGTGGGTGAGGGCTCAACCACTACAATTCCCTAATTCCATATCCTTTTAATCTGTCTCTTGAAATGTTTTTTAATGTTGTTTTTATGGGTTGTCCGGAAGGCTAAGAAGCCTTTCGCATCCTGGTTGATTTGGCGGGTGGTCAAAGTCATTTCTTGAGAGCGCCCAGATTAGGGGTGTGATGAGGTCCTGTTGTATGGGTTGCAGCCCTTGATACTTCAGCTCCTGGGAGTCTGTCAGCATCCTAAGAGGATCGCTGGGCTCCGTAAGGAAGACGTACTTACAAGGCAGAGTAATCGTCTAAGTCGACTTCCTTACCAGGTACCTATTTATTTTGGTTTTGTTATATTGATAACTGTCAAAATGAAAAAACTCTTAGCTTATACGATGTAAACATATTTAACTCTGGTCTCTACCCACCTCCTTGGGTGTGAATCAGCTATTATATATTCACCGGCTAAGTTAAATATTTAAAAATGATATTTTAATTATAAAATAAATTTTTGAATATACTTACCCGGTGAATATATAAATTAAACGACCCTCCCTTCCTCCCCAATAGAGACGCAGTGGGATGAGAAGAAATTGAAGGTTTTGTTTACATCGAGAGTGGTATCTGGCCGACAGTTGGCGCTGGTGGGCACACCCGCAACCTGCATAGCGATTGCTGGCGAGTTTTTTATGTATGTGTCTGTCGAGCAACAGAGTTGCAGCTATTATATATTCACCGGGTAAGTATATTCAAAAATTTATTTTATAATTAAAATATCATTTTATACCAGAGATTCATTGAATGATGGTTTCGTCTGACGCTGTTTGAAAAAAGGTAGTCCAGGTTCAAGTAAAATAAAAAATGCTTCTCCAACTACGGTTGTAGCTTAGCTAGTAATAATAATAATAATAGTATATATATCGCAATGAATTTCATGTATTGTTTCCACTGCATTTGAAATCTAAGTCCTTATGTAATTATTGATAAGGAACTGAGGTCATAAAGAGGTTTCAGGTAAGTTAGAAAGACCAGTTGTAACCTTTGGTCTGTCGTGTAAGGAGTCACAGATGCATCAGGAGCAGCTAGGAGAATGTATACATGGTTATTTGTGTCGCCTGCTTTTTTAGCCTTTCAAAACTAGGATTCTTTCTATTTAAGGGGTCGGTTGCCTGATGCATTCTTTCCAATGCTTTCCATCAAAGGCATCCTCTTCCACCAAACCTCTTCTCTCCATATCATCCTTCACCTTATCTCGCCATCTAATTCTCTACCTCCCTCTTGATCTCCTCCTAACAAGTTTCCTCTCAAGCCCTCCTCACTTGCTCCCCACCATCCATCCTTAACACGTGCCCACACCATCTCAGTCGTGACACTTATCACTTCTGTAATCATTACTACGCCCGCTATACGTCTTATTTCATCCTTTTCCAATCTTTCAAATAGCGATATTCCAATAATCCACATAAACATTCTCATCTCTGTTCTCTCAAGCTTTGCTTCCTCATAGGGTAAGATAAAGAAAGAAGAGTTATTTAGTATGAAGATGAAATTGAACAACATCTTCCGGTGTAGGACTACGCTGGAGGGTAAAGCCCACCTTACTACCTGCATGCTTTATAAACAAGAACTATACCTGTACCATACTGATTTGTGAGAGTTTTGATACCGTTTAATGGACAGCTAAGATATTAAAGAATTTAGCAAAATGGCCATCTGTATATTTTCCTTAACAATACCGTTACATGTAACGATGAAAAATTGAGTTATGACAAGATGAATATTTTGCAATGAAGAATATCTTGCAGTTGAACTTTCTTCTACAATCAATTAAAAAATGGATTTATTAACAGCTTTTGAGTTCTTATCCATGTTAATGACGGACTGTTCACAAGTACATCAATCGAGTACAGTACATAAAAGCTTGAAAAGTGTAGAAGAAAACTTGAACATTTTCAAGAATATTTCATTTATGAAAATGAGTTTTGATAATGCTTATATAGATTCTCCTAGCCTTATAACCACGAACAGCATATCATAGTGCAATACAAATATATATAACTATAAGTGCCGACTACAGATCGGCTAAATCAATTGGAATTTCAAATGGCATGAATACTTGGTGTTCTTTTGCCGAGGCATTTATGACTTGTTCTGAATCCCTTGGTAAGATCTTTTGGGGACTCATTATTACCAGGGTCTACACTGCCGCTCTCCTTAGTAGGTGACATACAATAGGTGTTATTCCTGGACTAGAGAATGCATGGACATATGAATCCTCTTACACCAGCCAAATAAAGATACACTTATGGGTGTAGCGGGAAGTGTTTGTGAAAAGGAAGCCTTAAGTGGCATGGACGCCTTATGCAAGCGTGAGTGTCTTTAGAGGTACAGTGTAGGCATTATTGGAAGGTCTTTGAAATATCCTTTTAGTGCAAATCTGCTCCCACTTTTTAGCTGTTTTTATCCTCCATATTACAGTCCAGTCTCTTAACCTTTCCTTAGGCGAACTAAATGCGGATACAAATTTGAAGACGAGTTTGGGACTTTCTGTGTTACGTGGTGTCTAACTAACGTAAACGCTATTCGGGGTGTAGATAGCTATGTGGCGTGTCAAGAATACGTCCTCTGATATTATGCGATATCCTTAAAGGCGAAAGCCAGGGGTATTCGCGCCAGGAGTTAGAATTCTGGATACATTAAGTAAAATTTTCTGGGATATATCACTGTAGTTAAATATAACCTAGGAAGCTACTATGAAGGAACTTCCATCAGGACGACATGGCCTGAGCCTAAAAAAATAAATTGGAAATGAGATGAACCTACAGCCTGGAAAATAAGTGTTGTGAAAAGGTTAGTGAAATCAAAATGATAAACGAAGAGAATGTACAATTCTGGCATACACTATTTGGAAGAAGAACGAGAAGACATAATAGAAAGGTTATTTTAACATAGATTTTCCAAGCAGAGGCACTACCCAGGACTAGAAATCAATGGTTTAATTTTGGCGTGTCCTTCTAGAAGAGCTTCTTACCATAGCTAAAGAGTTTCTTCTACTCTTACCCTTAAGAGGAAAGCAGCCACTGAACAATTAAAGTGCAGTAGTTAACCCCTTGGCTGAAGAAGAATTTTCCAGTTATGTCTGTCAAAGGACCCAACAGCTCTTGCAGAAGTATCTCAACGGGTGGCTGGTGCCTTGCCCAGCCTGCTACCTACGTTTGGCTAAAGGGGAGAGAGAGAGGCTTGAATGTTTGCCAATACACGAGGAAATTCATGTATTTTCATATACTGAAATGTATCCCTCAAATCTCTCTCTCTCTCTCTCTCTCTCTCTCTCTCTCTCTCTCTCTCTCTCTCTCTCTCTCTCTGTTGATAATTATTTATTGAATATGGTGTTTTAAGAGTCGTAACACATTCGTTTATTACCTATAAGGAAAAATATCAGTGGGGTATGTTTATTTGAAAAGATATATTTATTCATAGGCCTACAGTTAACATATAAATATTATAAAATAGTCTTTGCTGATAATGATACACAAGAAAACGTTTCGTTGTAATGGAACAGGATATGTGTTTATGACATTGTAAATCTGCCCAAAACTGAAAATGTCCGTTTTTCTAGAATGGCTTTTTGACTTCACCTGAGTCACAATTGATATATTAATAATAAACATGTTTGATTGCGTCCTCAAGTTAAGCCTAAACACACACACACACACACACACACATATATATATATATATATATATATATATATATATATATATATATATATATATATATATATATATATATATATATATATATATGATAATTATGGCCGTAGTTTAAGAGAGAGAGAGAGAGAGAGAGAGAGAGAGAGAGAGAGAGAGAGAGAGAGAGAGAGAGAGAGAGAGAGAGAGAGAGAGAGAGAGATTTTAAACTAATTCATAATGGTTTTATTCCAATGTAAAAAGAGAAATGATAAAGGTATTTCCTTATAAGATTAGGTAAAAGAAGAAGATTCTTCTGTTTTAGATATTACCAGACACTTTTAGCAGAATACCTTTCAAATTTTACTATTTTACAAATAACTACTGTGTTTATAGCAATTTCCACATATATAATTAACATTTTATGAAGTTTTTTAATATAATCTAAATTAAATACATTTTATATAGGAAAAAATTAAAGATCAAATTATAGTTTTTTCATTTTATTTATTTATTTTTTATAGAATTTTAATAGTATATTAATGCATTAAGACTTCAAGCAAACCAAGATATACTTAATATTTAAAAGATTTTAATTTTTAGCAAAATTTTGCAAATATTTGTAAGATACCAAAGGCAATATTTTCATTTTTTACATAAGAAGTTGACAATTACTCTTCATTCTTTTGTTCAGGTTCAGGTTCCGGGGTGAGGCATAGCCTTTACAACGGCGCCTCTAACGCTTATCTTCTTGTACTGTTTTGTCTTTTCTTCCACATTATGTTTAATACTTCTTTTTTATTTTCTATATTTGTTTCACTAAATAAAAATAATCCCACTATTTTCTTTGGGTCTTCCTCGTATGGTTGTTGTAGCTCAATTACTTTATTCCTTTCTTTTCTATATTCCTGGCAAAATAACAAAAAATGTATCAAATCTTCCTCCTCATTTTCACAAAATTTACAGTTTACATTCCCTCCATTGTGTCTATTTACGATATTTAGTTTTAACGTATTAGTTCTTGCTCTAAAAAATATCACTGAAGCAAATGTATTGTCATAAATTAACTCTTCTTTAATTTCTTTCTTCCACGTTCTATATATTTCTAGGCTCACTTTTCTTTCTATTTCTTCTTTCCACTTTTCAGTATCCCACTTTCTGGTTTCCGTTTTTATTTCTGCCTTGTTCATTCTTCTTATTTGTCTTATACCTAAACTTAAATCTTCCAAATACTTTGCAGGTTGTTTCCACCATCTTCCTTCTTTTTCTTGAATATCCTGGATAATTTTTTTCAGTATTTCCTTCTTTCCATTCAGGGTACGATTTAAGTACTGCAGCTTCCCATCCATCACCCTTGTTTTCATAGAAGATGCACCTATCTCCCCTCTTAGAGCAGTATTAGCTGTGCTTTTAGTGGCACCTAAAATCTTCCTATATACCCCATTCTCTATTCTTTGTAGTTTCTCTATTTCAGTGTCTGTTAGGTTTATAACATTTGTTCCATACAAAATAGATGGTAAAGCAATGCTTTTCCAGAACGTTTTTCCTATCATCACTTTATTGCAACTTTTCTCTATAACTGTATATGTTAGATTAGCTAATTTTTGTGCCTTTTCTATCATTACCCTTTTCTGAGTTTTAAATATATTCCTACTATTGTCTAGCTTTATTCCTAAGTATGTCAAACTTTCTACTACTTTGATTCCCTCTATGTT
Organism: Palaemon carinicauda; assembly: GCF_036898095.1. NCBI lineage: Eukaryota > Metazoa > Arthropoda > Malacostraca > Decapoda > Palaemonidae > Palaemon > Palaemon carinicauda. Next base: position 103,596,364 of record NC_090749.1, read on the forward strand.
ATCTGGCTTTTCTTTCATATTGTAAATCATAATATTACTCTTCTCTTTATTAATTTCCAACCCACATTTTTTACTAGTTTCTACTAATATCTGAATGTTACGCTTTGCATTATGAATATCCTGTGCAATTATTAAGGCATCATCTGCAAAAAATAATGATTCTATCTTTATTAACTGATTTCTGAAACCGTTTCCTTCCTCTTCTATTTTCTTCATGATAATATACGTAATCAGTTTAAAAAGTGAAGTTGATCCTGTGCAACCTTGTTTAATTCCACTTGTAACTTCCATTTCTTGTTCTATACCTTCTCCTAAGTCAATGCCCGTAGTATCTCCTTGATAAATATTTGCAATTGCACTTATGATTTTGGTGTTAATTTTATATTCTTTTAAAACTTCTATTAATACCTCCCTTTTTACCGAGTCAAATGCTTTGCTAAAATCTATCGCAGTTACTATTAGAGGTTTCTTGTTACTATAGCTCTCTTCCACACAATACTGTAATATAAAGATATTGTCCTCTATCCTGCCTCCACCTGTAAATCCTGCTTGACATTCATTGTCTTCTTCATTCATTCTTATGTGGTTTTCTATTTCCTCTTTCACCATCATCATGAATATTTTATAAGAAATATTTAATAGAGCTATGGGTCTTAAGTCTTTTGCCATTGGCCTTCTTTTCTTTTCAATCATCTTTGTTCTTGACTTCTTCCACATATTTGGTTTTTCTTTTTCGTCCAACTCATTTTGATAACATTTCTGTAAGGTTTCAAGACATATTTTGCTTTTTCCTAGTGCCTTATATAGTTCGGGTTTTAGGCCATCTGGTCCTGCCGCTTTTTTTGCCTTTAATTTTCCCAGGCAATTCTTTACTTTTTCTGTTGTGATTTTTGGGTTTTTCATTGGTTTTATTTTTCCTTTTGTCACCATTACAAGGTCATAGTGTTCCCTAAGTATGTCCGGGATATTATATTCATCTATTCTTGTTGTGTCTTCCTGATGTGCTATTTCATTTTCATATTCTATCTGTTTTTCTTCATTCCAAACTGAGTCTATTCTATTTTCATGTTTACAATATATAGTTTTCCAGTACTTGATTAATTCCTCTTTTGTTTCTTCCTTATTTAGCCTATTTCCTTGTTCTCCATAAAGTTGTATAACTTTGCCATGGGCTTTCTGTCTGTTCCTTATTCTATCAATATTCTCCCAGAGTTTTTTATTTTTATCCATTTTTATTTCTTCTGTTACCTTTATTTCAAATCTAGTAATTTCCTTCTTTATCATTTCTTGCACTTCCCTCTTCTTTTGATCATATCTCTCTTCTAATACCTTTTTTACTTCGAAATTGGATTCATTTCTTTTCTTTCTGTTTAAATCCTTCCTTTCCTTTATGCCATTTCTTATTTCATCGTTCATCCAGGGTTGCTCATGTACCTTTTCTTCATCAAGAACTTTCCTTTTATATATTCTTGCCAATTTTTCTTCTGCAGCCTCTTTTATTATCAGATCCATTCCTTCTATTCTGTCTATTTGTCTATCTCTTACAATTTCCTCTACTCTTGTTGTATATTCTCTTAAACTATTTTCATCTGTCCTAAAGTATTTTACTTCCTCCCACCTTCCTTTATTAAAATTTTTGTTCTGTTCACTCATGAATTCCAGTTCTACAGTAATCAGATTATGATCTGAGATGTCAAAATTCAATTTTTCGTCGTCTATAATCATTTCCCTAAAGTGCTTATACATTTGTTCGTTTACTAGTACGTAGTCTATTACACTTTTTTGTTGCAATCTTTCCCATGTATATTTACCTTTACATCTTAAATCTCCATTCAATAGGACTAACCCATGGTCATTCATCCAATCGAGAATCATTTCCCCATTCCTGTCTAAATTCTGGTAACCTAAAAATCCTACATGTCCGTTGAAATCCCCTAATATCATCAATGCCTCTTCTTCATTTAGATTTCTAATAATTCTTTCACATTCCTGTTTTATTATTTTATCCCTACTTTTGTCTTCTTCAGTATTCCCTGCTGAAAAATAAACCAACAATAATCTAAATGTATGCTTATAAGCATTACACTTAACATGCAATAGGTCTTTACTATTAGTTTCTATCTTTTCCAATTCTAGACTGTCACTATTTCTATAAAGTATCATCAAACCTCCTCCTTTTTTATCATCCATATTCCTCATATTTTCTACTTTTATAACACCCTTACTTAAATTTAATCTATCTAACTTTTGTTGTGTTTCTGTCAAGCAAAAAAGTTTATTTCTACTATTTAATTCCTTCTCAACTTCCATCAGTTTTTGTTTTGTTAAGCATTGTATGTTCAACAAGTAAATCTTAAAGTTTTCTTTAATTTTGTGTTTATATTCTTCTTCTTTCCTTAAAGTTCTTGCGTGTCTTCCTCGTTCCGACGAAAATTTTCCCTTCTGTGCAATTTTCCTTTCTTTATGAACCATCCATCTTCACCATTTTGTCTCTTTGTTTGTAATTCTTCCCTTAAGCACCTATCTTGCTCTCTCTCTCTCAACGTTAGATCTGGCGCTACAAAGATTCTACTTTCTCTTGTTTCTGGACAATTTCTAAGGTTCTTAGCCTTTCCTATAATTGTCCACTTCTCTCTTTCACTTTTCATTTTTACTAGTAATGGCCTAGGTTTATTTCTTTGGTTTCTAACCTCTTGGCTATCAGTTGGTCTATTACCTATTTCCAACCTACCTAACCTGACTGTTTCCACTACTTCAACTCCAGTTACCCCTATATTATCTTTGAACAGTCGCTCACACCTATCCTTATCCTTTCTTTGTTTTTCCTCTGTGCTTCCTTCCATGCATTCCTCGACATTATATATTACCAGATTATTTTTCCTCTTTTCCTTTTCCATTATCTCTTTAACCTCTTCTCTAACTTCTTCCCTGATGGCCTCTATAGGCATATTAACTCGTCCTACTTGTGCCGAACCTATCGAGTCCTTTATTTCTAATATTGCTTGTTCCAGTACCTGCAGCCTATCCATTAGCCTATCATTAATCTCCTTCATCTTTTTAAACTCAACCTTCATATTCCTATATGTTCCCCTGCATTCTCTACAAAACCAAGAGAGACTTTTGTTATTCTGCAGCACTTTGTAATCTTCCCTGCTTATTTTAACACAACCATTGTGGAACCAAGACTCACAGTAATCACAGGCGATTCCATATTGTTTCTTGGTTACCTCTCTGTCGCACATGGCACAGTCAGCCGGTTCCCTTTCCATTTCTTCGTCTGATGAGGATTCTACTTCCTCGTTCCTCACCATCTTCACTTTCGGCTTCGTTCCGGTCTTGCCCTTATTTTCCATATTCGATTTTGAGCCCATAACACCTTAATGTCCTTAATTTTCTTCACTTAAATCAAATAACACAGGAGCTCACGTGCTCATTGTTTGTTTACAACGATGTTGCTTCAGTGTTATTGTTCAGAGTTATTTTAACTTTTATAAAAGGCGTTATTTTCACTCAAGAATTTAGCGCCAAATTCAAACTTTAGCAAAAGACGTTAATTATTCGAAATTTTGGAAAATATATAGATTTTCTAGTAATATTTCTTTATTGATTTAAACTTAGATAAAATCTAAGGGAATTTTACTGAAAATTTCACTATATTTTATCCATATATTCTTTTTCATTTGGACATTTGGCTAGAAAAAAAATTTTTCTTTTGGTATTACCAATTAATACTTGCAATGTACCTTTAATATATCACATTTTAAAGGTAAATGAAAATTTATTAGTATAAAATATTAATTCTTTCCTTATTTTAAAGACTCGTTTTCTACATATTTCATAAAATCATTATTTAATAGGCATAATCTTAAAGTATATAATATAGATATATCATAAGTAGCATCGCATTTTTTTTATAAAATTTCTTTAAGATTCCAAACCTTAAAAGTATATAAAAACCAAAAGAATATATATAAATATGCCATAAATATATTAAAATTTATTATTGATATAGTTCAATAGTTTTAAATAATATCTATATATGATTTTCAATATAATATTTTGTATTTAGGCTTGTTGACAATAAGTCTTCTGTCATGGCGTCTGTTTATAGGGAAATTAACTCCCCCTACAAAAAGAAATTTCGGGGACAACTTTTGGAAATAATTAAATAATTTTGATGCTCTATGGAATCTTTTTTATTATTATTATTACAAAAATATACATGAAGGAAATTAAATAGCTCAATATAAATAGAAGATACAGCTATTTATCCAACGTGTGGCTTATATTGTGTTGAAGAATGCTAGGGGAAAAAGTGTCATGTTTTAGGGGAAAATTGATAGTTTATAGGTCTGTGTAGGGATTATCTGTCCATCTGTCATTTGCAATATGGCCGATGGAGTGTCAACACATCCTATCAACATGTCTGACATAGTCCACAAGTTTTATATATTTTTTGTGCTCTTTTAGTGACTTTTCTGTAAGTATCAATATTGCAATCTAAGTTATGTAACTTTATTGTTAATTTAACTTATAATTATAAATGGTTAGACTTGGAAATTATATGTAAAATGTAGAAATAAAAATGTCGAATGTGAACCGGCTTACGAGAGACCTCGTGGTTTTTTGTCAGTGTTGACAGTCCTTGAATTCTGCTCCTTAGACTGCGTTATTTAAAGGTCCTTGCAGCCCGTATTTAAGATTATTTCTATGCAGTAACTAGCTGCCATTGCCGTTTTAATTGTCATTACATTATGGGTATGTGTCCCGGCCTATGGTACCCTACCTCCACCTAACCTGACTTAGGTCATAATCTATCCCCTACCTGTGTCACGTACAGCATTTCAAAACAGAATACAACCCACGCATTTTCCGCTATCTATATGAAATTTATTATAAATTTAAAAATTTCAGTAAAGTTGTACTGTATTACCTTTATATATTGTTTCTCCAGTATGTTTTCCCCACCCCAAACCCCGAGTTCCCACTGGGGGTCCCCCATTATCCTAGGATATAGATATATATAAATTTCTGAATATTCATTTGCGACCGGAACGAGAGTCATTTTCAAAGAGAGCGTTATTTTTTCTATGAGAAAAGGTAGTTTTTTTCCTAGGTTACATTGCCCTGTAATACACTACAATGATACCCAAATTTCTTACGCTCTGTCCACACAATGAACTTTAAGGTGACGTCAAAAGCGTAGAAGCAGCGAACAAACTTCTCCACAGTTTTTATTATATTTTGGGCATTTTTACAGAATAACGAGGGCTGCGCTCGGTGGTTAAAGATTGGAGAGAAATATATTTAATTCTCTTTAATTTATTTCCTTTCCTCACTGGGCTATTTTCCGTTGGAGCCCTCAGGCCTATAGCATTCTGCTTTTCCAACTAGGGCTGTAGCTTAACAAGTAATAATTGTAATAATTAAGAGCTTAGTGAAATCGTTGCCTGGCGTACAAAGTTAGGTTTTTATCTCTATAGTCCATTTCTTTTAGCGATGCATATTTGCACGACTTGCAACGGTGTCCTTTAAGCTTGGAAAAGTTTCCGGATCGCTGATTGGTTGGACGAGATAATTCCAACCAATCAGTGATCACGAAACTTTTCCCATCTAAAAGGGCACCGCTGCGAGTCGTGCAAATATGCATCGCTTAAAGAAATGGACTATAGTGCCAAAGATATGCCATTTCTGCCTTCTCTACTTTAAAGTTTAAACATGTCCAAGTTTTATAGGTCATGTCATGCAAGTTTAAACTTGGCACATTTGTATAAACACCGCTGCAGCCTTTGTGATATCAGAGAGTTAAGAGATCATGGTGCATGAGGTACAGCAATTTCTAAGGTAACTCGGGACCTTGATGTTAATAATATTTCAAAAATAGGTGAAACGAATATTAGCACTTCATCGCAGTCAACATAGACAAGAAATGCAGAAAATTAGCAAATCAAAGGAGTCTCTTAGGACCTTGGAAATCTCTCTGCAAGTTTTGGGTATAATTTTATACAAACTCAACGTGGAAATCCTTGTTGTATTGTGTAGAGAATTCCTACTAGGGTTGTAGTTTAGCAATTAATAATAATAATGATAATAATATTGTAAAATGTATTTGGATCCATTCTCTTGTATATAATTTATTAAATCAAGTTATTCACTTCTCAACTTCACGAGTATTTTAACAAGCCTTTCCAAATTTTCTTGTCTTTTTAACCACTCGGCACCAAATTTCTGTTATGCATTTTTTCAAGAGCAGCATAAAAATTCTCTTCGCGTACGACTAACTTATTTTTCGTGACTCGAACACCAATCATTCTAACTTCTGCAAAGTCTCCACCACCAGGTTCCCACTACCCAACTATTATCATTTGGACGCAAGCAGGAAAACCTTTACCAAAGTTGTACCGTTAAAATATTTCCGATATCAGCGTACTTGTTGAACGATTGTCTCTGCGAGCTTCGTGAAGATCCTTGGGGCTATGTTTAGCCCGAAGGCCATGGCTCTAAAAACATACTGTCTTTTTAGAAGCCTGAATCCTAGGTAGGAGGAGGTCTGGCGATTCGTTGGAATGTGGCAGTAGGCGTCCGCCATGTCTATCGAAACCATGTAGTCATATATACCCTTAGGAAGCTACTAAAGGAACCTTCCATCAGGACGACATAGCTATCTCACCCAAAAATAGATTTTTCACCTCGCTCAAAATCCGTTTTAACATTTATATTTTGAAAGAAAGATCCCTTCAATATAGACCCTAAATGACCAGAGATTCTTTGTTCAGTGTATGAATACCGAGTAGTTTTAATTTTATTTTTTATGAACTCCCAAAAGGTTGCTTCTGTGATGAGCTCAAAATGTCCCTTTTCCTTTTATGATTGCGATGCATTTTAAGGCTTCATTTGCAGACCACGCTCAAACAACTTTCAACCCTTCAATATAGACCTTAATGATCAGAAATTCTTTGTTCAGTGTATGAATACCGAGTAGTTTTAATTTTATTTTTTGTGAACCCCCAAAAGGTTGCTTTTATGACGAGCTCAAAATTTCCCTTTTCCTTTTATGAATGCGATGCATTTTAAGGCTTCATTTGCAGACCACGTTCAAACCTCACTTTGAAACTTTACATTCAAATCTCACTATCAAACTTCATTTCTAAACTTCTCATTCAAACCTCACTTTCAGACTGCACACTCAAGCTTCATTTTCAGACTTCATTTCCAAACTTCACGCTCCAACCTTACATTCAAACTTCCCTTCCAAACTTCATGTTCAAACCTCTCTGTCCAACTTTACTTTAAAATTTAGCTTTCAAACTTCACATTCAAACCTTTGCTTTAAAACGTCACATTCGAGCTTCACATTTAAATTCCACTTTCAAACTTTAGTCAAACCTCACGTTCAAACTTTACATTCGAACATCACTTTCAAACTTTACATTCAAATATCTCTTAAAAACTTCATGTTCAACCATCACATTCAAACTTCAGTTCCAAACTTCATGGTAAAATCTCACTTTCAAACCACATTCACACCACACTATTAAACTTCGTGTTTAGACTTTACGAACTTCACTTCCAAAGTTCCTGTTAAAACTTTATTTTAAATATTTAACTTAGCCGGTGAATATATAATAGCTGCTGCTCCAGCGGCTCGACAGAAAACACACACAAAAACTCGCGAGCGATCGCTATGAAGGTTGCGGGTGTGCCCACCAGCGCCAACTATCGGCCAGATACCGCATATACATGTAAACAGACCCAATTTTTTCTCTGTCGGCCTTAACGACAAGACGTATCAATACTCGCTGTATAACCTGGAGTTTTCTCAACATATTTGGTGAAGTACTTCCTTTTGGTTTGAGCTTTCGCAGTGCTGGTGTTTTATCTTCAACTTAAATCTTGAACTCGTTTTTGGATAGATTTAATTTTTGATGACTTTGGATTGTTTTTTGGACTTTTAAATGGCCGACCCTTCCCTTAGTACGGAAGTGTGTTTTAGGCTTTTAGCAATTATCTTATCACGTTATAAATTAATTATAGATTTTCCTCTATATATTTTATATCTCAACCGCCTTTATTAGGCCTCTTCGATTAGCTTTCCATTTATAATAAACATCAAGATAAATTTTAATGATTTGTTTATATGCGACCTTTCCTGAGAGTAGGCGGTCCTAACTTGGAAACCGAAGTTAAACAACGTTGAGCCCTTTCAATCGTAAATAACTTTTACAGAGCAAATGATTTAAAACTTATTAAATGAATATTTTTTAGTAGATATTTTATGAAAGATTTTCTTTGAATAGTCTTCGTACTGTTTCAAAGATGAACTAACGTTTAGTTTATTTATGCTACGCAGTTTGCGCTCTATCGTTACGATAGAGAGAGAGAGTATCACGGTTTCACTTTGCAGAAAGAGTAAATCGATTCTGACGTTTTGTTCATTCTTCTTTCAAAGCTTAAATGTTTTAAATACTATTTTAAAGGAACTTTTTAATTGAAAAACCTTTCAGTTTTTTCCTTTGGTCAAATAACCTGTTTATTGACGAAAGGTAAGTGGGCTCTTCTCTTCGGTGCGAAATCAAGAGAGAGAGAGAGATAGAGACGGAGAGAGAGAGAGGAGAGAGAACGTTCCGATCTTTATTCTCGTCCCAAGCGAGTAACGTTGTTCTCGAGTCAGTTTTTTTACTCTTGTCCCTAGTCTCTGTACGGGGAGAAAGGATAAAACGTTTTTAGTTTTTATTCTCGTCCCAAGGCACTGTACGGTTAGAGATTGAAAACGTAGTATTGAATGAACTAGTGTTTAGTCTCCTTCCCAGCCACTGATCTTTTTATCTTAAAATATGTTTACTGTTTTTTGCTTGTATTAATGTGCTTACATTATACGACTGATTTCGCAATTATAACCTTTTGATGAGGGTAGAATTGCGTGCTTCAGGTAGAAATCAGTTTTATTCATACCTAATGTGAATTGTTAAAAAATTCGATTTCAGTGAAATTAGTGCAAAACAGAAAATCGTAGTGATAAAGTGATAATTGCGCAAAGTGTTATCAGTGTTGCGACCGAGGGTTCTTCTGTTCGTGCCTGTCGTTCGCCTAGTCCGAGACCTCTTGCAAGCTCCCAAGCCCAGGGGAGAAGTAATGTCGTACGACTTATGGGTTCGAGAGGACTTGATCAGCGAACAGACGTTCCCTCTATGGTTTCAGGCGTGTCTCATCAACACCGCCCCTACCATAAGACGAGCGAGACGATTTTCTCCTCGTCATCCGAAGGCTTTTCGCATAAGAAACCGTGGAACAAGGTTTCGAGGCCCTTTAAGCGAAAGTCAGTCCTTTAAGGACAGGTCCAGCGTCCTGGTTTTAACTATTAGGACAGCTCTGACCCTATGCAGTCATCGGAAGACTGCTCGCCGCCTAAACAAAAGCGTAACACAGGCTCCGAGAGTCTTTTTGTAGGCAAGGTTTTGCAGTCACAGACGTTACCCTCGTCTCTTACCGCAACCATTCCCGTTGATCCTAAATGGGTTGTACGGCAAGACATGCAGAATAAGCTTGCCTCTCTTATGGAGGACTATTCTGCTGAGCAGGTTCACGATGATCCTCGCCGCTTAGCTGATCGAGATCCTGGCCGTCAGCCGCCCAAACGAACCTTTGCTCGTCCTGTTGACGTTGACGTTACAAAGTCACGTCAGTCACGTTTTGTAGAGCCTCACTCGATGCAGTCCAGTGTTGACTTTCAGCCGCTTGTGGACGTTCAGCCGCTGCCGCATGCTCTTGTTGACGTTCAGGACGTTCGCCAACCAGCGAAGTTGACTTGTTTTGACGTTGAGCGTCAAGCACCGCAGTCAAGAGTTGTTTTGACTGCTCAGTCTAGGCAGTCAAGGCAGTCTCGAGTTGACGTCGAGCGTCCTCCCGCACCTGTTGGTTGTTGCTGTTCAGTCCTTTAAGCAGTTACATGACATAGCGTCCTTGACTGCTACTGTTGCTCCTTTGCGTGTGGACTCTGCTTGTCAAGCATTGCCACCACGGCAGGTCTCTCCCTTGCTTGAGACTCTGCTATTGTCGGACAAAGTTCCTTCAGATGAGGAAGTTGCTGTTCCCCCTCCTACTGATATTCCCTTGAGGACTCTGTCAGACGGAGAGGAGCCTAAAGCTGCTCAGCCCTCTATGGACTTTAAATAAATCATGCTGATTTTTAAGGATCTTTGTCCGGATCTTTTTGTAACTGCTGCTCCTCGTTCGCCTAAACGTCAGAGTTTACACTAGGTCTAGCTACTTCGAAGCCGTTGTTTTATAAGCTAGTGCTCTCTCGCTCTTCTAAGAGAGCTTTACGTTTGCTAGGCGACTGGTTTATCACCAGGAGGAGTTTGGGGGAGACAGCCTTTGCTTTCCCTACTTTTAAGCTGGCTTATAGAGCGAGAGTCTGATATGACACGGGAGAAGTTCTCGGCTTGGGAGTTCCTGCCTCTGCCTAGATAGACTTCTCAAACCTCATAGACTCTCCCTGGCGCCTGGCCATGAGACGCTCCAAGATTTTATGGTCGACTTCAGAGCTAGACCATCTCCTGTTAGGAGTTTTTTCGAGCGTTTGAAGTTTTGCTGTACAATTATGTCATGCATAAACAAGGCTTTCAGGGATGGCTCCAATGATCTGACAGCCACGTTCTCTGCAGGAACAAGTCCCTCAGGGATGGCTCCAATGATCTGGCAGCCACGTTCACTGCAGGAGTACGTAAGAGGCAAGTGCGCTCAATGTGTTCATTGTCAAGACAAACTTCACGATGAAGTCTACCAGGCTGTCTTGACAGCATTAATGGAAGGCGACTGGATGGTCTCTCTCGACCTTCAGGAGGCATACTTCCACATTCCTATACACCCGGATTCCCAACCGTTTCTGAGGTTTGTTTACAGGAATGTGGGGTACCAGTTTCGAGCCCTGTGCTTTGGCCTCAGTCCTGCTCCTCTCGTGTTTACGAGGCTCATGAGGAATGTGGCAAAATCCCTCCATCTATCGGGGATCCGAGCCTCCCTGTACTTGGACGACTGGCCTCTCAGAGCATCGTCCAGTCTTCGCTGTCTGCAGGATCTACATTGGACGTTGAGTCTGGCCAGGGAGTTGGGACTCTTGGTCAACCTAAAAGTCCCAACTGATCCCATCCCAGATTATTCTATATTTGGGGATGGAGATTCGCAGTCCAGTTTTTTCGGGCTTTTCCGTCTGCCACCCGAATAGAACAAGCCCTGCTCGAAGTCCAACTAATGCTGAAAAGAGAACGTTTGTTCAGTCAGGAGTTGGAACAGTCTCGTAAGGACTCTCTCATCCCTGGAGCAGTTTGTCTCACTAGGGAGACTACACCTTCTGCCTCTCCGGTTCCATCTAGCCTCTCACTGGAACTAGGACAAGACGTTAGAGACGGTATCATTCCCAGTCTCCGAACCAGTAAAGGCATGCCTGAAATGGTGGGACAGCAATATCAGTCTGAGAGAGGGACTATCCCTAGCAGTCAAGAACCCAAACCACGTGTTGTTCTCAGACGCGTCGGATTTGGGTTGGGGTGCGACCCTGGACGGTCTGGAATGCTCGGGTCTGTGGACCTCAAGTCAGAAGAGCATGCACATCAACGGCAAGGAGCTATTAGCAGTCCACTTGGCCTTGATGATATTCGAAAGCTTCTTCGAAACTAAGTGGTAGAGGTCAACTCAGACAACACCACAGCTTTGGCGTACATCTCCAAGCAAGGAGGCACACACTCCTTCACGCTGCTCGAGATCGCAAGGGACCTTCTCTTATGGTCAAGAAATCGAGGCATCTCCCTGTTGACGAGATTCATCCAGGGGGACTTGAACGTCTTGGCAGACTGTCTCAGTCGGAGGGGTCAGGTGATACCCACGGAATGGACCCTCCACAAGGACGTGGGCAAGAGTCTTTGGGCTACTTGGGGTCAACCCACCATAGACCTCTTTGCCTCCTCGTTGACCAAAAGGTTACCAATCTATTGCTCTCCAGTCCTAGATACAGAAGCAATCCACATAGACGCGTTTCTACTGGATTGGTCTCTTCTGGACTTATATGCATTCCCACCATTCAAGATAGTCAACAAGGTACTGCAGAAGTTCGCCTCTCACGAAGGGACAAGGTTGACGTTGGTTGCTACCCTCTGGCCCGCGAGAGAGTGGTTCACCGAGGTACTTCAATGGCTGGTAGACTTTCCAAGAAGTCTTCCTCTAAGGGTAGATCTGTTACGTCACCCCCACGTAAAGAATGTCCATCAAAGCCTCCCCGCTCTTCGTCTGACTTCCTTCAGACTATCGAAAGACTCTCAAGAGCTCGAGGCTTTTCGAAGGATGCAGCCAGTGCGATTGCAAGAGCGAGGAGAGCTTCTACCATTAGAGTATACCAGTCGAAGTGGGAAGTCTTTCGAGACTGGTGCAAGTCAGCATCTGTGTCCTCGTCCAGTACCTCTGTAGCCCAAATCGCAGATTTTCTTTTACATCTGAGAAAGGTTCGCTCCCTTTCAGCTCCCACGATTAAGGGCTACAGGAGCATGTTGGCTTCGGTCTTTCGACATAGAGGCTTAGATCTTTCCTACAATAAAGATCTCCAAGATCTCCTTAAGTCTTTCGAGACCTCTAAGGAACGTCGTTTGGCAACTCCTGGATGGAACTTAGACGTGGTCCTAAGGTTCCTCATGTCAGACAGGTTTGAGCCATTACATTCAGCCTCCCTGAAGGATCTCACCCTCAAGACACTTTTCCTAGTGTGCTTGGCTTCGGCTAAAAGGGTCAGTGAACTTCATGCCTTCAGTAAGAACATCGGCTTTTCTACAGAAAAAGCCACTTGTTCACTTCAACTTGGTTTCCTGGCCAAAAATGAACTGCCTTCTCGTCCTTGGCCTAAATCTTTTGATATTCCTTGCTTATCAGAGATAGTAGGCAACGAACTGGAAAGAGTATTATGTCCTGTTAGAGCTCTTAAGTTCTATTTAGCTCGTACTAAGTCGTTACGAGGTAAATCTGAGGCATTATGGTGCTCAGTTAAGAAACCATCATTGCCTATGTCAAAGAATGCTTTGTCATATTTTATCAGATTTTTTAATACGAGAAGCTCATTCTCACTTGAATGAGAAAGACCGATGTTTGCTTAAGGTTAAGACGCACGAAGTTAGAGCTATAGCAACCTCCGTGGCCTTCAAGCAAAATAAATCTCTGCAAAGTATTATGGACGCGACTTTTTGGAGAAGCAAGTCAGTGTTCGCGTCATTTTACTGAAAAGATGTCCAGACTCTTTACGAGGACTGCTACACACTGGGTCCATTCGTTGCAGCGAGTGCAGTAGTGGGTGAGGGTTCTACCACTACAATTCCCTAATTCCAATATCCTTTTTTTTAATCTGTCTCTTGAAATGTTTTTTAATATTGTTTTTTTGGGTTGTACGGAAGGCTAAGAAGCCTTTCGCATCCTGGTTGATTTGGCGGGTGGTCAAAGTCATTTCTTGAGAGCGCCCAGATTAGGGGTTTGATGAGGTCCTGTTGTATGGGTTGCAGCCCTTAATACTTCAGCTCCTGGGAATCTTTCAGCATCCTAAGAGGATCGCTGGGCTTCGTGAGGAAGACAGACTAATAAGGCAGAGTAATCGTCTAAGTCAACTTCCTTACCAGGTACCTTTATATATTTGGGTTTTGTTATGATATAACTGTCAAAAACTCTAAGCATATACGCTGTAAACTTAATTAACTCTGGTCTCTACCCACCACCATGGGTGTGAATCAGCTATTATATATTCACCGGCTAAGTTAAATATTTAAAAATTATATTTTAATTATAAAATAAATTTTTGAATATACTTACCCGGTGAATATATAAATTAAAGGCCCCCCCTTCCTCCCCGATAGAGACCCAGCGGGATGAGAAGAATTGGAGCTGTTTACATGTATATGCGGTATCTGGCCGATAGTTGGCGCTGGTGGGCACACCCGCAACCTTCATAGCGATCGCTCGCGAGTTTTTGTGTGTGTTTTCTGTCGAGCCGCTGGAGCAGCAGCTATTATATATTCACCGGGTAAGTATATTAAAAAATTTATTTTATAATTAAAATATCATTTTTCCAACTTATTCAAACTTAACATTCAAGCTTTTGCTATAAAAACTATCAAACTTCATATTTAAATTCCACTTTCAAATATTACTGTCAAGTTTCACACTCAACCTTCACTTTCAAACTTCCAAATTTCACATTCTAACCAAACATTCAAAACTTGCTTTCAAACCCAACTTTCAAACTTCACTTTTAAACCTCACTTGCAAATATCATGTTCAGAAATTACATCTGAATATCACTATCAAACTTCACTTTCAAAGTTCTCTTTCAAACTTCTCAAACTTCACTTCCAAACTTCGTGTTCAAACTTCTCATTAGAACCTCACTTCCAAACACCTCAATTTTAAATTTTACTTTCAAACCTCAATTTCAAACTACTTCAAACTTCACATTCAAACTTTACCTTCAAACTTCACATTCAAACTTCATGTTCAAACCTCACTATCAAACTTGACGTCCAAACATCACGCTCAGACTTTTATTTTCTAGCTTTGAGTTCAAACTTCCCACATGCCTGAAAACTTTAAATCAATCAATCAAACTTCCCATTTAAGTATTTCCTTTGTTCAAAATTCACATGTAAACTATTTCCTAACTTTGTGTTTAAACTTCACATAAACTATTTTCTAACTTTGTGTTCTAACTTCACATTTAAACTTTTCTTTGAGACCACATTTCAAACTGGTTTCCAAATACAGTAAGTAGTTTTTTATTGTGTTTTGCGGACTGCTGTTGGTGGATTCCGATCAACTGGTTCTTTTTATTAGTTTTCCTCATAAAATATTTTTCTTTTTTCTATTTTGTATACAGTTTATATCCCCCTCAAAAGAGTAGTGCCACCAACACACTACAAGTGGTTCACTGTAGGCATCCATTTTAGACTTCTACTACTATACCTCCATCCCCACTTCCTTTCTTTCATCTTGCTGTCCAACCTCTCGGCTCGTCCCTCATACTGCAACTATGGGGTTTAAAATGTTACTCGTGTTGCCCCTAATTCTCAAATCTAGTCAAACCAGATTATTTTTTTTATTACGTTATGTTTTGAATATTTTTATTCTCCAGGTTGCCAACGAAATGTTTGTCGAGCATATTGACAAATCAAGCCATGGCAGGCTAAGGAAGCTGTTCCCGATGATGTCGGGTCACATAGCAGCTCGGTCTTCCTTGAAATGACCCCTGCCCAACGCACTGATGTCTCAGCAAGGCCTGATGCCACACCTCTCCCCATCTTAAATGTAGAAAGTCTAACTTCCTAAAACTGCTTCTCGACATTGACACGAATGTCGTACCTTCTGTCCGGACTCTTGCCAGCGTCGGCATGTGAGTATTCCTGGGTCTTATTACTGTTACCTTATCATTTCTCCAGCTCTGATTAACGTCTCACGTGAGGTATGAACTTTGTATCTGTAAATAATTGCATAATCTTAAGAAAAAAAAAAAAACTGATTAAAAGGGCCACATAATGTGATATGTGCAGACATAACCAAAATCTTCTCCGGTGTAGGAGGGAGTTGCTTATGTATTGTTTCACAAAATAATGTGTTTTCCTTACTCAAGAGTGCAACTGTTTTCACGGTATAATTGTTTGCAACATGGCCAAAAGTCAAGGTGATGTATAACTGCTCGTACAGCTTTTTAATTATGTAATAGAAGCCCTTCAAATTTATTTTTCTAGAAGCCCCATTGGTATTTTTAGTTTCAACCAAATTCGTATATCTATATTGTTACTTGATATATTTTCGAGATATGAAAAAGTTATTTGAATCTTCAAATTAAGGGTCATGGAAATATTTGCCAATGAAGTTTGTATAATTAAGTAACTCCGAAATACTTGGCATTGGACTTATGCGCATAGCGAAACATAGTCCTCTTGCCAGAAGATAGGAGCAGAGAGATAATGTTTAAACGTAATTGAAGCAAGCACACAGCAGAGCAAAACCAAAAAATTATCTCCAAGTAAAGAGATATTTGTGACTGCCACAAACTACTTGACTCCATATGAAATGGGATGGAAAATTACGTTTTCTATGCGTCTGGAAGTCTGACAAACAAAACCTTCTATGATGTCATGTGCCCCGGGGAGCTGTGTGTTTCATTACTAATATTTTATTTTGATTACGGTAACTTAATACGTTGATTTGTGTTTTTAGGTTATAGAGCCTCTCTTATTTTACCCGTTTTCTTTATTCTCCCACACAAAAAATCAGATTTCCCACTGTGGAACTCGATGATTGTAGTTAGGGTGGTTCCTTTATCTGTAAATATGATTGTCTGAAATAAAGGTAAAATTAATTGAAAACACAATTTAAGCTAGACAAAATATATTTTCATATCGGATATCCAATTTTGGTTGAAACTGCAATTTGAATGCCCCATTTGTTCCTACACAAATACCAACCCTTGTTATTTAAACTGGTTACATTCTATCGCTGTTTTGCTATGACCAAATTTGAAGAAATCCTATGGGTCTGGCAACAACATGCGGTTACCCTCTGTTCCCACGTGCGCTGGGTAGGTGCGTAGGAGGCTGCGGTTAAAAAAAAAAATCTGCTCGACCTGTGTCCACGCTTAGCTTTTCTTTTTCACTTCTTGTGATCATGATTGCTTCTCAAGTGTGTATGAGAACCTGGCCTGGCTTTGAAGGTTGTCCGTATGGTACCTTCATGAGTCGAGTGAAGGTTGAACGGCAACTGTCTTGTCTATGACTTCCATCTGTGAGATTTGTAAGGAACAGTCATAATCCCAATGGGAGAAATTCAACAGCCATTGTAAGTAGAAAGCAAAAAGGGGTGTTCCCCCAAACAGCTAGAATTGTAAGCCTGTGATGTCTCAAAACAATGCACAAGCTGGGTCACGTGCTCTGCCTGAATCCGCTGCTACAAGCGTGCGTCCCACAGTGAAAGCCGCAGCTTAGCGTGCCGTTAACAATAAGTGTCCCCAGGGAAAATATGCCTCTGCCGTTCCAGAAATGCCACCGACTAGTTTGTTCCAGAGAAAGTAATAGATCCATGTTTAGGTGTAATCCCAAAAACATGAAAGATTTTTCCATTTTACAGGTTAAATCAGTGATTCCTCTTGAAAGGAAAAGGGCTGGTTAATAAGCAAATCTCAGGTGCTGAGATTTCCCCGAGATCTAGTTGGTCGATGAAACTTCCACCTCCTGCTTCAGTTACTCAGAGTAAGTTTATGTACAACCGGTGGGCATCCTAGTCCACTTCCAATTCATAGGGATGTTTCGAATTGGACTATCGTCCTGCCTCCCTTTCTGCCACAGAGTTGTAGATTTTGGAAGCAGCTGCAATGTCTGTCTGTTAGGCTTGCTCCTGGCTAGACTGTGGGGTAGGAGCAGTCTCGTATTTCGCAGTATTAGAAAATCTCTTGCTTCTTGATACGAGAAAGCGGTATGGAAATCTTGTCGGATTGGGGAGGGAGCAAAGTTCCCAATGTATAGGACTCAGAGATTCCTTAAACTTGAGGAATTTTGTTACTACAGACCATCAACAATTCCCACCAGCAGAAATAGTGGTGGCGGTGGAAAAATGCGAGTGGAATTGCTACACTTTATCTCTGAGAAGAGCTGCAGCATCTCGATTCTCAGCTCCTCATCAATGCTTAGGCCTTCCCCTATCAAATGAGTTCTTCCTCATTGTCTGTTACATGAACCAGACAACCACCAGCCGTATAAAAAGCAGTTCCTCGACTTCCTTTTGTTGTAGGGGCATCTCTCTGGTTGCAGGAATTGAGGACGATGAGGTGCCCGTTTTTGACGGAAGATCCCCTGACTTGCCACCTGTAGGGGATACCTGCTACATCTATGGACAAGGTAGAAGTGTTTCTTGGGCAGATCATTGGCTCTAGAAGTTCTTCGTTCAGGGTATTGCTTCCCATTCATGAGCTGTCGCCCTGTGTTAACTCTGACACAACGATCCCATTGTGTTGGTGGTATCCCAAAATATTATATAGTGGATTTTTCTTTCTTATTAAGGCCTGTTCCTTATTTGGCATTATATAATTGTTTTTATAATTAATTAAATACCTATACTGCATACATTACTGTAAGGATTGCTAGGTCCTTATGAATGTTATCTATATTAACCTGTATATTCTTATTACAAAGTACAATGCACTTGGTAGAACTGGAATGGTTATGTTATATCGTAAAGTCTCTCTCTCTCTCTCTCTCTCTCTCTCTCTCTCTCTCTCTCTCTCTCTCTCTCTCTCTCTCTCTCTCTCTCTCTCTCTCTCTCTCTCTCTCTCTCTCTCTCTCTCTCTCTCTCTCTCTCTCTCTCTCTCTCTCTCTCTCTCTCCTCTCTCTCTCTCTCTCTCTCTCTCTCTCTCTCTCTCTCTCTCTCTCTCTCTCTCTCTCTCTCTCTCTCTCTCTCTCTCTCTCTCTCTCTCTCTCTCTCTCTCTCTCTCTCTCTCTCTCTCTCTCTCTCTCTCTCTCTCTCTCTCTCTCTCTCTCTCTCTCTCTCTCTCTCTTATTTTGTAATTTCTTTTTAGCAAAAAATTGTTAATGCCAGATTAACGTCTAGTTCTTAAGTGTTTATCCTTTAAGGGGAACTACAAGAAATGATCTTGTCCAGTGATTTGTAGAAGCCACTGAATGTAGTTAGCAGTAGAATCTTTATCTTATGCTTTTAAACCTTATTTTTTTTATCTTCTCTCCAAGATGTTCACTTTCTTTCACTTCATGTTGCTTTGTGAACCACTTTTCAGTCGAGAAAAATCTCATCAGCCTAGAAATAGGATTGTGTGGTCTTCGGAAGACTATACCAAGTATAAGTTCAAACTTGCAACAAATGTGGTTATGTTGAACAGGCTGACATGTTTTTTTATAGTTTATATAGGAAATATCTATTTTAATGTTACTGTTCTTGAAGTGTTTCATTTTAATTGTTCTTTACTTCTTTTGTAGTTTGTTTCTTAATTTCCTTTCCTCAATGGGCTATTTTTTTTCCATTGGAACCCTTGGGCTTATAGCATCCTGTTTTTCCATTTAGGGTTGTAGCTTAGCTAGTAATATCTTTTAGTGTTTTTATGTAAACTTTTCAATATCACAAGAACTTTTACATTATGTGGTCATTGTGTACAAAATCTTTGTAATATATGTGTATAATGATGATCTTGTATCTTTCAGGTAGCTTGCTTGTCTGTTACTCGAGTAAGGGAGCCCCGTTATTACCCATTCGCAAGTATAAGGTTCATCATCACCTTAACAGGAAGAAAATCACCTTGGAGCTGCTACTTCACCTACTTGACAGTCCTCATCCCACTGCCTTTGGGCCAAATCTGCTCTTAGGAAAGACACACGAAGCAGTAGTAGAAAATGCCTTTGTAGACCAGTCCAGTGTCTTATGGGTTGGGACAAATGACTATTTTATTGTAATATTTGTCATGGTTACTTCAAGTCAATTATTTTATAAGGAAATTGTATGTTTATTAAGATAGGATATTCAAGAGCACTTTGTCTAGCACTTATAAGCAAAAGAACTTTCCAAGATTTAGATTTTCAAACTTCACGTCAAGGAAGCTTTGCCTAATTTTTTAATCTTATTGAAAAGTTTTCAACTTGAGTTAAGGAAATTGTGAATCATTTAACTAAACGTGGGTTATGGCATCAGTTTCTATGGCCCTAACATCTGCAAGGCTTTCCATCTATTTTATATCTGTTCTCCAGTCACAACTTTTTGACATCACCAGCTTTGTCTTGTTCAAGTTGTATTTCTGAATTTGAGAGCAAATCCATTTTCGTAGGAAAGTATAGAGATGAGAGTTGATATTAGTGTCAAGTACATGAAGGTAATGATTATAGATAAAATAGTAAAAACAGTCAATTAGAAATGATAGACACCAAAGTAAACATTGTACATATGTCAGTGTAAGTTTTCTTATAAGTTGCCGTGCTGTTTTTGTGAATATTTAGTTATAAAGAATTGTGATGTCAGTTATCTGACATCAACGAATTCAATGAATTGCTCAGTGTTGAGCATTGATTTAAATTTTAAGCATTTTTATGTCAGATGTTGGACAGCTAACTGAACATTGACTGAAGGGTACGGGTCAGAAGCTAGGAGGAGGAGGAAGACCTTGCCATTTGGGTCCTTCAAGGCTTACTACAGAGAAATTTTAATATGCATACAGTTCTCTTTACAAGGCCATCTGTAGGCAATAATTTATGGGGAGTTTTATCGTGTACAATATACACAATCGCTACAGTTCGTGATATTGCAGACTTTACAAAGCTTAGAGAATGAGGTACTTGAGCCATTTTGATATATTTTGTCAGTTCCAAACTTCAGACTAGATGACCTTCACAGCATGTGTGTCCCCAACACATCATATTCTTTGCTTGGGCCTCTGTCTTTGTTGATGTTGTTTCTTAGATATTTTTAATTTCATTGATTCAATCCTGTGGTCATGTCTTTCCTCATAAATGTTATTCTTGAAGCTTTCTATAGTTTTCCATCAATGGCTAAGAAATTCTACAAAAAAAGACACAGGTAACATTTTTTGAATGTCAGGGAAGACAACTTCACCTTTTGAAATTAATATATATTTCATATATATGGGAGATGAGAATGAGAGAGAGATTACAATAGAGGAAGTGAGGAGAGCACTAGATGAAACGAGAGTAGGAAAAGCATCTGGTATGGATGGTGTGAAAGCTGAGATGTTGAAGGAAGGGGGTGTGACTGTACTTGAATGGTTGGTGAGATTGTTTAATGTGTGTTTTGTGTTGTCAATGGTACCAGTAGATTGGGTCTGTGCATGTATTGTACCACTATATAAGGGTAAGGGAGATGTGCATGAGTGTTGTAATTCAAGAGGTATTAGTTTGTTGAGTGTAGTTGGAAAGTGTATGGTAGAGTACTGATTAATAGGATTAAGGATAAAACAGAGAATGCAATCTTGGAAGTACAGGGTGGTTTTAGAAGAGGTAGGGGTTGTATGAATCAGATTTTTACAGTTAGGCAGATATGCGAGAAATATTTAGCAAAAGGTAAGGAGGTGTATGTTGCGTTTATGGATCTGGAGAAAGCATATGATAGAGTTGATAGGGAAGCAATGTGGAATGTGATGAGGTTATATGGAGTTGGTGGAAGGTTGTTGCAAGCAGTGAAAATTTTCTACAAAGGTAGTAAAGCATGTGTTAGAATAGGAAATGAAGTGAGCGATTGGTTTCCGGTGAGAGTGGGGCTGAGACAGGGATGTGTGATGTCGCCGTGGTTGTTTAACTTGTATGTTGATGGAGTGGTGAGAGAGGTGAATGCTCGAGTGCTTGGACGAGGATTAAAACTGGTAGGTGAGAATGATCATGAATGGGAGGTAAATCAGTTGTTGTTTGCGGATGATACTGTACTGGTAGCAGACACAGAAGAGAAGCTTGACCGACTAGTGACAGAATTTGGAAGGGTGTGTGAGAGAAGGAAGTTGAGAGTTAATGTGGGTAAGAGTAAGGTTATGAGATGTACGAGAAGGGAAGGTGGTGCAAGGTTGAATGTCATGTTGAATGGAGAGTTACTTGAGGAGGTGGATCAGTTTAAGTACTTGGGGTCTGTTGTTGCAGCAAATGGTGGAGTGGAAGCAGATGTACGTCAGAGAGTGAATGAAGGTTGCAAAGTGTTGGGGGCAGTTAAGGGAGTAGTAAAAAATAGAGGGTTGGGCATGAATGTAGAGTTCTATATGAGAAAGTGATTGTACCAACTGTGATGTATGGATCGGAGTTGTGGGGAATGAAAGTGATGGAGAGACAGAAATTGAATGTGTTTGAGATGAAGTGTCTGAGGAGTATGGCTGGTGTATCTCGAGTAGATAGGGTTAGGAACGAAGTGGTGAGGGTGAGAAACGGTGTAAGAAATGAGTTAGCGGCTAGAGTGGATATGAATGTGTTGAGGTGGTTTGGCCATGTTGAGAGAATGGAAAATGGCTGTCTGCTAAAGAAGGTGATGAATGCAAGAGTTGATGAGAGAAGTACAAGAGGAAGGCCAAGGTTTGGGTGGATGGATGGTGTGAAGAAAGCTCTGGGTGATAGGAGGATAGATGTGAGAGAGGCAAGAGAGCGTGCTAGAAATAGGAATGAATGGCGAGCGATTGTGATGCAGTTCCAGTAGGCCCTGCTGCTTCCTCCGGTGCCTTAGATGACCGGGGAGGTAGCAGCAGTAGGGGACTCAGCAGTATGAAGCTTCATCTGTGGTGGAAATGTGGGAGGTTGGGCTGTGGCACCCTAGCAGTACCAGCTGAACTCGGCTGAGTCCCTGGTTAGGCTGGAGGAACGTAGAGAGTAGAGGTCCCCTTTTTGTTTTGTTTCTTGTTGTTGTCGGCTACCCCCCAAAATCGGGGGAAGTGCCTTTGGTATATGTATGTATATAGGCATTTGAAACTCTACACTATTTTGCTTACTGAATTACGTGTCCAATCAATGGTTTACTCCGAGATCTTTCTATCCATATTCATGTTCAGAATATATTCCTCTGGATAACATTCGTTAAGCTTTATTACTTTTCTCAGATTTTAGGAATGTCTTAAGACTAGGAGAAGTTAGTATTTGTTAATCTCTGTGGAGAATTTTAATAAGATATCCATAAAAGAAATAGTAGATTGTACAAGGAACTTATTACCGAATAGTTTAATTATATTGGTGCAGAATTTTGATGCTTCTCTGTGGTACTACAAATATCTTCCTTAATTGTGTTTAAACATCCGAGCTAATTTGATTACTTGTGGATCCTCTGCATAGTGTTGCGTCCTTTCTGTAAGAACTAGGAGACTTTTTGATATCCCATTCACAAATTAATTTAATTATCTGACTGCATAACTTTATCACTATTGGGAGCCTAAGACTGTTTAGACTGATGGGTACAATACAACACAATAGGAGCTATTCTACTTGCAACATTTAAAGCACGAATATAATTGTCTCAAGGAAAGGATCGTTCAAGATGATAGCATACTCACGACAGCCAACACAAACGTGCACTGCCAAGTCTAATGGAAATGACCCTTTGCCTAAATACATTACTTAGTTCCATTGAGTAAGACAGGCCGTCACACTGCAGTTTCTGTAATTTCTTGTCCATTCAAACACGTCACACTCCTGTATCTCCCTGGCTGGTAGTTTGTCCGTACGCTGATGACTTTTCCTTTCAGAAATATCAATCTCTATTACTGGTCTTGTTTTTCGCCGATAACTGGTTACGAATTGACAGCCATTATGAACTTGTTTCTGAGTTGTCAATTATCCGCTTAAGTTGAAATTAGAAATGTATTTGTCAGTCATATATTTAACTCTTTTACGCGCAGGCTATTTGGAACTTACCAACCCTTAACCACCAGGCATTATTTGTTTTTTCAAGCACATTTTGCAATATATATTTTTATAAATTGCTCTAAAAGCCTTAATTTTTGTCATAGAGAGGTCAGGTTGGTCTCATTCTTTTGGAAAATGCCTGAAGTTTCTCAAAAAAATTATCAAAAATATGCAAAAGAAAATGTAAATAGCAGTTTTTTTTGCAAGGACGTACCGGTACGTCCATGGGGGTAAAGGGATGAGTTTTGTGAAACGTACCAGTACGTCCATTGGGGGGAAACGGTTAAGACTAAAGGTTATCTTAAAAACCCAAATAATATAAAAAACATGTAAGATTTGTTTGTAACATTTGAATAATCTGAGAATTATTGTCAACATGTATTTAATTTCTTGAAGGTATATGTCAGTCTGAATCTTTTGCAGAAGGTGGTAAGTGAATGAACTTTAAGAGCATTGATTTTAAGGTGGTGATGTAAATAAAAGCTTATTTTTTATATTTATTAACCTCTGTAGTGATAATTGATACTGTGCCTTGACAAAATCATGAAACGTTTGTTTTGCAAAATGAGATGTGGTTCTGTATTTTATGTTTGCTTTGATCTGAAAAGTTTTTGAATTTATTAGCATAGATATCTAGACATTGTAATGTCAAATATTGTTCATCTTATGGTTTGAGTCATTGGAAAATGTTGTCTTTTTGGCTTAGTGCAAGAACCAATCTAGATAGATTATTGAATAACATATCAAGAAAAATTGTATAATAGAATTTCCTTCGTAGAGAAGTAACTAGTTTTTAAGGATTTTCTATGGAATATTTCAGTAAAAAGTAGATTTTAAATTTGTTTTAGAGGAATTTAAGTCTTCTGAAATAGACACTGTTTTAAAACTCCTTGATTAAACTAGGTTTAGCAGAAGTTTCTTAGATCTTAGAAGGTAGTTTTAGGTTCTTAAGAGTAGTTTTGATGAATAGTAGACTGGAGGGAAACGTTTTGTCTCGTGTTCTGTCGAACAAAAGAAATTGTTTATCCTTCTGTGTTAACTGGTTCCTTTTCTGTTGAGCCGTGAAAATTTCATCTCTGGTTTCCTAGAAAGTTTATATTTATTGTCAACTTTTTATATTGACGAAAGTTCTCATCTATTTCGTACACCGTCATGGTCATTCCTATGTATTATACTCTACTCTGTGGTTCACCTTTGACCTTCATTACCATATACTGGAGTTTATGGACCTTCATCCTACTGATTAAAATCACCCTCTTCTGTTCTATGACACTTTTAAATCAACTTAATAGATGAAATAATTTCTTGGCTCAACACATCAATAATTTCTGTAGTCAGGTCTACCAATCACGTACTATACAAGAACCTTTTGTATAGTTACACTTTCAAACCTGTTAGACAAATCTTTGTCATCATGATTGACGAGAGTGACCCTTAAATGATTCTTTTCAGTAAGTTTGAAGTGTCCATCTAAAAGTGTGAAAAGTTTTCTATATTTGAATGATAGCTAATTTTTATCTGTCCTGTACAGTACTTGTATCCTATTTCCTTGTAGGTCTACATATATCAGTCTTTTTTTTTTTTTTTTTTTTTTTTTTTTTTTTTTTTTTTTTTTTTTTTTTTTTTTTTTTCCCATTATTTCTGATTTCTTTGGACCTTTTACAGGTCTACATCCTAACATTCCCATTACTACTGGTTTCATAAGAACCTCCTAAACATTTCATGAGTATAAAATCTTGATTTCATCTTGTACCACAGTGGATGTTGTAAAGTTTTTTGAGTATTATAGACATGGGTTTCTTAGCTTGAGAGAACTTGAGTCAGAATAGTTCTGTGCTTTTAATTAGATAGGTCATATCTATGTGTACTGTTAATAAGTTCTGTATTATTATTAATAGGTAGTGTATTGATAGTTTGGTAGCAATAAGCATTACTTTTGATTGTGTTTAGTGTCAGTTTATTACTGTACATTTACATAGGTGGTTGAAAAGTCATTTTATAGTCTGTTTTTTGTTCTTTGGGCAATTAGTGTTTCTTTTCATTTTATTCATTGAAAAGTTTCATGAATATTGAAGTCAAATGGCTAGTCTCCTAAATAAACCACATGAAAATGTATCTGTTGACAGATAGTCATGAGAGTATACTGTATATTTGAATATTGACTGCAAAGTAATGGAAAGCTCAACGCAGTTGGTACTTTATTACTGCTTTTTATTTTGTTTGATACCCAAGAAGGGGTGAATGATGCCTTTTATACAATGTCTTTTGTGTCTGAAAATTTTTCTCTACACCTTGAACGAGGGTTTTTCTCGACCATTTTATAACGATATGGTGGTGGCCTTTGTTAAGATGACCCTTTCATTTAGCCTAAAGAAGGAATAACCCTAGAAGTTTAATGCATTCATATGAATGTGTTCAAGTTCTGTATGATCCCTTATTGTGGTGCCTTCCTTTGACGGGCGCTGTTTTGTGTTCAATCTTGATTATAAAATTTGCATTGAGCCAATTCTGGTGCTTTTAATGCTTAGACAACCTTGCGGTTTCAGTGTGTGTTCGTGGCCGTTTCTTTCTTGTTTCATTGCGAAACAAAATTGTTTTTTTGTTTAAACTGTCCATTGTCATCAGATTTGATTACATAGTATTTAAGGTTTCAGGATCAAGTTGTTGTTTTTTTGGCAATTGTGCATAACCTTCTGTTTTGGCGGTAACCAATGTTTTGGATTGCAAGGTCGTTTTTTATGACACCATGTTCCTTTATTTCTTTCGAATTTTTGATTCTCTGGACTTCCATTTTACATTCGCTTATTTCAGTTGTGGTTTTTAAGATTGCTGTATAGTTTGGTATAAGTACAGAAGTACTTCAGCTCTTAGTGGACTTTTCAAGTAGCATAGAATTGCTTCTCTACTGTAATTGGTGTCTGTAAATCGTTAAATGATCGAGTCATTCGTAAATTTTTATCTTCATGTTTCTAGGGGAGTTTAGAATTTGAAATCCTTCCTTCTGCAAATCCAGTACGTTGCAACATCCTATGGTCAGATGCAACCGGTTCTTTGTTTCCATCTTTTCTCGTGTGACAGTTTTTCTAAGATTCTTAAGTTCTAGGAAGAAATTCGGGATGTTAGATCGCCGTACTACACACAATGGTACATTGAAAACTTCGGGGCAAAATTGGTTGAAGGATTTTGGTGTGTCTATTGGCATTTGTAGGTCCCAACTATTTTGATTGCTGTGCCCTTTCTTTTGAAGATGGCTGCTTCCGTCAATATTCCTACCCATAGTATTCTAGTCTTTATAACTCATGTTTTGGTAGTTGCTTTTCTAGTTTCTCCTCAGAGATTGATTCTTTCAAAGAAACAATTATGGATAGGCTTTGAGTGTAATGGATTTTTTTGCATTATTAAAAAACCTGCCCTTCTAAAAACCTACTTTACAGTATACCTATTGTGATATTGCCTTCCTTGCTGCATTACTTTTGATAATAAGCGTAAGGTTCTTTATCATGAACATTTGGACCTGATTGGAACAACATAACCCATTTTGCATCATTTCTTCTGTTACGTTTGGCCTTCTGTTGTCCTTTGGGATCTGATTGTAACATTTCTTCTATTGGTTTTCTATTTTTGAATTATTGTTCCTTTGAACAAATTGGTCATAGGACAGGATTTGTCACCAGTATGTTATCAAGATAATTTTTTATCTATATCTTTATCATTGATTATACTTTAATTTTTTTGTGGTTTGTGCTATTCTCCAGCTGGGTCTGGTCTCTCAGGCCTACAGCCCTCTGCTTTCCCAAGCAGCTCTAATAATGGCCTGGTTTTTCTGTTGTGACTTGCTTTTCAGCCACCTATTGGGATTTATGATTCTAGGAAACTGTAAAAGAGATGCTGTCCTGCTTTTCTCAATTCTCTTTCAGCCGACTACCAATCTGAATTGCACAGTTTTTCTCTTGCAACACCTTGTTAAGTGTAGCCTATTCCTAGGCCTTAACACTACCTTATGGATGAAATTCATCGTTGGAGAGACTTTAGCCGTAATCTATCTTGTCATAGATCTGTCGGGTTATTCAGCACCAGTTACTTTGTTCCCCAGTATGTATGGATTCCAGTAATTCCAAAGTTATTTAATTGCAAACAGGGCTATCACATCTCTCAAGACTTGTTGTACAGATATGTCACATTTCTTATAAATTATATCTAAAGGAACTTCCATCAGGACGACATGGCGCTATTGCCCAAAAATAAAATTGCTTACATCAAAGTCTGTTTATGAATAGACTTATGACAGCCAAAATGCTGGCCATTCTAGAAATGAGACTACCAGTTGAAAATGATCTGGTGTAAGAAGTAAAACCAAAGAAGTAGAACAATGTGAAAGCATATACTGCATCTAGTACATTTGAAAGTTAAAGCAGTTTGTGTGGTCATTCTGGAAAGTTTGCTTGATATTGTTTAGAATTTCACATGATAGAACCACCTTTGCAACAAATTGAACTTGTGCTAAAAGCACTGCTTTTGTAAGGGAAATTTGATAAATTTATATGTGATGCATTAAAGAGCTCTTGTAAGGGAAACAAATTATGGCTAAAGTAATGACCTTTTGTAAGGGAAACTTAATAAATTTTCATATGCTAAAGAGCTTTTGTAAGGGAAACTTATTAAATTATATATGGATAAAATAAAGAATATCAACTTATAATAAATTATATTAGATAAAATAAAAGAAAATAGAGAAATACATAATTTTATTAAAACCCCTAAATACATTACAAAAGACAGTGCCAAATAACACCTTGGGTTGCATGTGGGCAGGGA